>NC_079421.1:713296-718296 GCF_026213295.1 Gadus chalcogrammus
GTTTCTTCGAGTATCTGTCGTCGGCCGACGCATGAACGCGACTCCTCGCCCCCAGAAACAATACGGTTCCGCTGCCTGGGTTATTAAAACACTGAAATGCCTAATTCCTTCTGTGTCGCGGACACGGGGGAGAGGGGGAGGCGGTGGTCGCTGTTCGGTCTGTGCGCGAGGAGTGACAGCGCCGGCTCCTTATCCCCTCACCTTACAGCAGCTGCTGCACTTCTGCTGCGAGGGGCGGCGGTGTGCGGGGGATTTAATTAGTTCCCCTACTCTGCCTCTCCTTGCCGCCGCCACCGCCGTCCTGGGGAAGGAAGGGTTGTTGTTGTCAGGCAGCCTGCTACAGCCCGGGACCCCTCTGGTTCCACCCGCCGCCAGGGCGCTGGAGTTTGGCTGATTAATTAAAGTTTAATATTGAGTGTCTCGGGGGAATAGATGCCACGGAGCCGGACGTCCAGATGGCGGCGGATATGAAGGCCTCGCGGTACGCTGACTCCGCTGTAGCCTTCAGTGGATTGGTTTTTTTTCCCAGGAAATCTGTGCCGTTGTGGAGAATTAAATGACTCGGTGCTTGTTGGCTGGCGAGCGACGGCGGTACGGAGCGGGTTTGTTGTCGTGTCTCTAAGGCTCGGTCTCTTGAAGTTGGCCGCCCACGTCTCGCTCCGTGAGGAGGCTGTGTGGCGGCGCATCAAAGATGGAGAGATTACTTGCTCTGGTGACGAGCGGGTCGGCGGAACCACCTTAACGATGTCGTTAGCAACGCTACTGTGATGCACTCAAAGCATATGATGCTCATGGCAGAAGCCTCTGTGACTTTGTTAATGTGCTAAATCTATATCTTCTTCACATCGTGAGTATTTTGTTTACATTTGTTTGTACATTGGTGGATTTCGGCATAGAGATACCTTGACTAGATTCAGTATTGAATGCAAATAGCCTACAACAGTTAATTATTTGGCCCGTTTACCTTCAGAGGGTGAACAGGGGCTTATAGCACGTGGATATGTGTAGGGAGATTTAATAAATGTGGATTTGTTTAAAGATTCCTATTCACTTCTAGAAACTACAAGGATGCTATTGTTGGAGCTCTCATGACCTGGGAGCTCAGCTGTATGTCGGTTTGAAAGGGGAACAATTTTAGTTTGGTGGTCTTAGTAATGAGAGAATAATTATTCAATATACTAGAGATGGTCGTTTTTCAATGACGTTTATTTTTGTTCTTCTTTAAATGTTAATTCAGCCGACAAGACAATTTAATAACAATCACAGTGTTAAGGCCTTGTGCAGAGCTTTGAAAGCTTTATGAAACCATTAAAATGGCGATGAATGTCACAACTTGAATGAACTGATACGTAGAGATAACAATGGACATTTACAACCGCGACTCACCCACATATTCATTCGCTTTGTTTGGTTTAACATTGACCAACTCTCATTGGTCGGTTCTGAGTTTGGATCCAGGAAATGAGCAGTGATGGGTTAGCATACGACAGTGTTTCCAACAACAGCTGCCATTTTCCCTTACAACTTGAAGAGCTTGGTTATTACCCTCTTAAAGCTGCACTACTCCGCTCTGTGTTCCACTTCATGGAACCAACCTCATCACCAAGGGCTTTAAAAGGCAACTCCAGATCTGATCTGGCACATCCTGAGAATGACACAAGCGCCTTGACATAAATGTCACCGGAATAGCCAAGCCACTAATTAAGCGACTCCTTTGTGTTTACAATCAATACTTGGTGGGAATATAGCATAGCTCATCCGGATCATAAACTAGGTGCAGATTAGAATCTCTATTCGCCAGCAAGCTAGGACGCCTGATTACAAAGCACACACACGCACAAGCACGCACACATTATTAGTCTACACACCCGCAAATGCCATCTTTCCTTATACACCAACCCACTTCTAACAACAATCAGATGGACCATCAATCGACGCACAATAACCATCTACCACACACACACACCCCATCAGTAAACACTCATGCAAACGCTATTGATCCACACGCACCTTGACTACCACAATGTGCACACACAAGGTTGATCAACTATCTGCACCAATACTCGGTATATATACACACAACCTATTGTATACCACATATGCAAAACCCTAAAATAGATAGCATTATAACACAGCATAAAAACAAACACCCAAACCTCCTATTTCCACATGACTCACACAATCCAATCTATGTCGGAAGCAAAAGCATTATATATATAGCGCCCAAAAAGAGGCATTCAGTCAAGTATGAGAATCACACCATACGTCCTCGTATGGATGTGATTACTTGGATGTGAATACATCAACCCCAAGCCACAAAAAATAAATATCCATCACTGTGTGCCAAAAGGCCGTGCCTACGAAGATCAGTATCAGGGGAAACATATTCTCCCTTTCGAGGGGGAAGGCCTGAACCTCCATCAGCGGGCGCCGCCAGGAGAGCCAGCCGCTGCCGCCTGCTCCGGAAATAAATGGCTGTTTGGGGGGGAGGGGGGAGGGGGGAGGGGGGAGGGGGGAGGGGGGGAGGGAATCTGAACCGACTCCAAACTGTCAAATGACCAACATCAGTGGGGAAAAAAATGAAAATAAATGACGGGGTAAATAACTTCAAATAAGAAAACCCTGGCCCATAGATATGGGATGGAGGAGGAGGAGGAGGAGGAGGAGGCCATAGCTCAGGTGCTGTTGGGGACGGGGGAGGGGGCTTGGTGGAGTGGTTGGGTGCGGGGGTGTACATTGTGTGGATGCCACGCATGAATAATGGCGGAGGTGGGAGAATGAAGACGTGATGTATTCATGGGGGCCCCTGAAGCTTTATTGCTTTCACATTCGGCAGATACAGTCAAGCGCGAGAGGCGGAGACGCAGACAGAGAGAGAGAGAGAGAGAGAGAGAGAGTCATGGTGCCTACGCGCACACCTGCGGCCCGAAGACTGAATCAAGGCCTTGACACAACACACATTGGAGGAGGCAGGGAACACAGATGTTTGGTTAGGTTTGTGAGAAAAAATGAAAGTTTAAGTCAATGTGTTCTCTGCGGAAATACATGTTGGGGGATGATGGAGTAAAGGAAGGGAAGTTTGTCTTTGTTACGTAGCATTTGTTCTGTGTTTTTATTTTACACAAAGTAAAATAATTCACAAGATGCATAACATGTAGAAAACGGAAAAGTAATAGCAAAGGTGGTTACTGAAGCATGTGTTGCTCAGAACTGGTTCAGACAGGTTCAGACATCAAGCCAAATCCTTTCCTGAATATTATTTTACAAAATATACCCTCGGCAGTATGTTATACATGCTCTCTGTTTAAATGTTCATGAGTCAATCAGGATCTGTTAAACTTTGGCTTTTCCTTAATTGCACATTTAATTCCAGCCACAACTTTTACCACATTAGGCTCTATTTTGTATTCCACTCAGACACAACCCACATAAAATCTGCTTCAAAACCTTGAGGATGAAGCCGTTCAACTATACAAACTGAGCAATCCATAGAAACACATAAGGTTTTATATGCAAATATTGTATTGCTTAAACATAGACAAAGAGATTATAATCTTTACGTTGGAATATTCTGTAACCCAAAATGATCTATGAATCAAACGGATAAATAATAGCATCCAGCTACACGATCACACACTTGCACACACACACACACACACACACACACACACACACACACACACACACACACACACACACACTCACAAAAACTCCCAAGTAACCTAGACGTGTTGGCACACACATAGGACATACAATATCACACAGTTGTTTACATGAACACTGACACACTGCCACAATAGAGTATCAAGCACACACAGCCATATGTTTACACACACACAAACACACACACACAAACACACAAAGTCACTCACACAGAAACGGACACACTGCAAACCACAGACACACACAACGCGAGCATCTAACACATCCACCACCAAACATGTGCGTGCACACACACACACACCCACACACCCACACACACACACACACACACACACACACACACACACTCACAAAAACTCCCAAGTAACCTAGACGTGTTGGCACACACATAGGACATACAATATCACACAGTTGTTTACATGAACACTGACACACTGCCACTATAGAGTATCAAGCACACACAGCCATATGTTTACACACACACAAACACACACACACAAACACACAAAGTCACTCACACAGAAACTGACACACTGCAAACCACAGACACACACAACCCGAGCATCAAACACATCCACCACCAAACATGTGCGTGCACACACACACACACACACACACACACACACACACACACACACACACACACACACACACACACACACACACACACACACACACACACACACACAGACACAGCTGACAGGTATGTCAACACCTGGCTATCTTCCATCATTCAGCACGCTGCAGTTAAGTCCACCAGATCAGAAGGCGTCCGTCACCATGGCAACGCATCAGAGCAACCACCGGAGACAGCCGGTGGTGATGGAGGGGCGGGGGGGCAGGGGGGGGGGGGGGCGGGGGGGCAGGGGGGCAGGCCCGGGGTCTTATCCGTTAGAAGTCATCTGCCTTTAATGGTGCATTAATGAGTTTGTGGAATGCACTCTAGTGACAATCTAATAAAGGACAATGTCTGTCCAGAGACCGGGCTGAATAATGCATAAAGGCAGAGGCAGCCATAATGAAAAGATGATGAGAGGCGTCCCTGATAGAGAGAGAGCAGGGGGAGAGAGAGAGGAACAGGGGGGACTCCAGGTAGAAAGAGAGATAAGATGGAGGGAGATCAAGAGAGGAACCAGAGAGACTGACACTAAAAAATATTGAAAAGTTTAAAGAGAGGGCCCCGATTAATTGAACGCATTTACAGAAAAGATTAAACAAAGGTGGGAAGAAGACGAGGGCAAATCATTCTGTTAGACAAAGAGAGAGGGACAGACCCTAGGAGAGAGACAAGAGAGAGGGACAGACCCTAGGAGAGAGACAAGAGAGAGGGACAGACC
>NC_079421.1:723296-725936 GCF_026213295.1 Gadus chalcogrammus
TTTATCTGTTCTACTCTTATTCCTTTGGGTGCACGGGGTTGGAACCGGCAGCGTTGAGCCTCTTTAAGGGCTCAGGTAAAAGGTAGGCACACGGTTATCTCAGACTCTTAAACGCACCGCGAATTAGTCACAGATGCACAAAGATTAAGCACATGCTAATTCCTCTTCTTCCCGGAACGCGGCCATCGCCTCTTGGATCCTGTGATCGCTGTGTGTGTTTTTGTGTGTGTATGTAATTGGTGAGTGTGTGTGTGTGTGTGTGTGTGTGTGTGTGTGTGTGTGTGTGTGTGTGTGTGTGTGTGTGTGTGTGTGTGTGTGTGTGTGTGTGTGTGTGTGTGTGTGTGTGTGTGTGTGTGTGTGTATGTGTGTGTGTGTGTGTGTGTGTGTATGGAAGAGGTTGGGCTGGGTTGTTGTTATGTTATGCAAATGAACGAGGTCAAGGAGTATAATGATGTTCGGAGGCTTCTTTATGGTTGAGTGCAAGAAAACGCTGGGCAATTATGCCTGTGTGTGTGTGTGTGTGTGTGTGTGTGTGTGTGTGTGTGTGTGCGTGTGTATTTTTTTTACCCAAACACCCACAGACTGATGTGTCACGCTCAAATATAAACATACACACACATGCACACACTTTCACAAATACACTTATCACACACAAATGTCTTCCCACAAATACACATGTACATGTGTACATGTATAGACAATTAAAAACACACAAACACATTCACATGTATGTACAGGCTACACAAACACACACACACACACACACATACACACACACACGTATTCACGCACACATACTCACCCCATACCATCCGATGTTCGACACGACATGAATAGTATATCTTCCTGCTTCGTAATCTGCTTGATTACCTGGTCCTCTGACCAAGGACGCCAAGAACTAGAAAATAAATAAAAAAATGGCCACAGGGTAGTGGCAGATAGCCAGGAACAGGGAACCCTAAACCTAACGAGAATCAAAAGGACAGAACACGCTGTGAATGTGATCCATGCTGGGCTTGCTAAACGGTTTACCTTCTGTAGCTTCTACCAGCTTGTTCCTGCAGTGTTCCCTTCCCTTTTTTGCTTTGTGTTTTGTTTCTTTTTTTTCTTCGATGCATCTGCCTTCACCCACATCGTTTAAACCCTCTGGCCTTAAAATCCGTTTCCGTGTGCGCATCGTCGAGCTACACTTAGTATTGATTAGCAGTCGTTCACTCTTGGCAACATATCATTCAATCTGACCTTTGCACGACTTTTCAACCCTTTCAAATTATTTTCATATCTAACAGCTTATAAGTCCGACCACATATGCACATCAGGTGACCCCTTCGTGTGGTCTTGACCTCATGGTGTATCTTCTACCAAAGGTTAGATAAAACCATTTGTATCTGAGCCTGCTCACCAGAACCTGTAGAAACAAGAGATGTTTGCTATGGCTGGGTACTGATTGGTCAGAAACGACTACAAAGTAGTCCCGTAAATGAGATCAGCCACCCGATTTTGATATTCCAAACGGAGCAACAGAATGAGGCGATGCATTTTGGGAACGGAATTTCGCTGTCTCTGGAGCAACAAATAGTCAATTGTTCTGACTGGTTCTGCCAACATAAGTTAAAATACAAACTAATCCTACATTAAAATGTAAACTAATCCAGCCATCTGTTTTTGCCTCATTCTCTGACAGGAAAGTCACGTAGACACACACACACACACACATACACACACATACACGCACATACACACACAATGATGTGCAATTAAATTCAACTGCAAACACTCCTAATCAATGCCTTTGCTTTACTGTCAAAGTTGATCATGTTTTGCCAACAATTATGGGTTTTTTAATTACAGAACAATGCGCATCACTGTAATGTGCTACAAGCGTTTACTGCTCCAGGTCTAACAACCATCATTAATCCACACAGGAAGTCGACATCCCCTTGTTAAATGTTGTGTCACAGGAGCACAAGGCGTGGGATATTTATATACCGGTGCAAAGAATTATTTCGGCACACACACAGAAATACACAGAAAAGCAGAATCAACCGCAAACATACTGTATCCATAGAGACACACACACAAAAATATAGACACGCAGAAATACGCACACACACACACACACACAGTATGGTATCATACTCTAACTGCCTTCAAGTTAGAGCGCAAGAGAGAGAGAGACAGAGAGAGACAGAGACAGAGACAGAGACAGAGACAGAGAGGGAGAGAGAGAGAGAGAGAGAGAGAGAGAGAGAGAGAGAGAGAGAGAGAGAGAGAGAGAGAGAGGGAGAGGGAGAGGGAAAGAGAGAGGGAGAGGGAGAGGGAGAGAGAGAGAGAGAGAGACAGAGAGAGACAGAGAGAGACAGAGACAGAGACAGTGGGAGAGAGAGAGAGAGAGAGAGAGAGCGAAAGAGAGAGAGGGGGAGAGAGAGAGAGACAGAGGCAGAGGGAGAGACAGAGGGAGAGAGAGAGAGAGAGAGAGACGGAGACAAAGACAGAGGGAGAGGGAGAGGGAGAGAGAGAGAGAGAGGGGACATTGGCATAGGAGTCTGAAACAACGACAATCAGGATTTTATCTGCCACCGCGAAAAACAAACCTGTCAAAACTATCGGAGCTTAATGGGGGGGGGGGGGGGGGGGGGG
>NC_079421.1:726036-823536 GCF_026213295.1 Gadus chalcogrammus
GCTTAAAAATAATGATGGGAGAAGGATGATTCATTGGCTAGGGTCAGGGTTCAGGGCGGGCCGTCGGGTCTGCAGTGAGGTCTTTGTTCATCGATATAGGGTCAGCTTACCGTGAACGGTGGAGAACTATAATAGGATGTAGTTTGCGGCAATTTGGGGCTGGTGTTCGAAAATAAACAGAACAAACTTTATATTTTCATGCTGAACGAGCCACAAGCTCGGGGTTTGAAGTGAGGGTGAATATACATTACAGATCCCGCCTGCTGGATACAGAAAGAATGCCCATGCATTTATTATTCTGAGAAGAATAATAACCATATAAGAGTCCGCTCCTAAGATTATCATTTCAGAGAGATCGCTGTTTTTTTCTTTTTTGTTTGCCTGATTTATTTCATTTATTTGTTGCGTATTTCTTTGATCAGACCCCCATTCCCTAATCTCTTTCATAGTGGCGCTAGCACTGCATTGCTCTGCTCTCTAGTTGTTATTCCTGGTCTATCCAGTACAATGGCTTGCAGGGCTCTATCTGTTATTCATTAGGTTACTATTGACCAACCTTGTTGGACAATAACAGTGAACAATGTGTTGACATTGTTCACTGTGTGCCTGACTGCCGTAATGGCGGATATTCTGTTGCTGCCCACACGATACCATGACCCACCTACAGCCGGCTCTCTTTGACACTCCTCCCCAGAGTTTGCCTTTTATATTTTATCTCAATCATGTTTATCTGGTGGTATTTCATTGCTATTGGAGCGTTTGTGAGGTTATTGTGTACTGATTATTTATGATGCTAAATTAGGGTTAGCAGAGGCAAATTTAGAAGCATCCTTTGATGCTGTACCAGTGATAGTGGTGATAACATATAGCATCACGTTCTCACGATCTCCTCTTTGATGCTGTACCAGTGATAGTGTCTCCTCTTTGATGCTGTACCAGTGATAGTGGGGATAACATATAGCATCACGTTCTCACTATCTCCTCTTTGATGCTGTACCAGTGATAGTGGTGATAACATATAGCATCACGTTCTCACTAGCTCCTCTTTGATGCTGTACCAGTGATGGTGGTGATAACATATAGCATCACGTTCTCACTAGCTCCTCTTTGATGCTGTACCAGTGATAGTGTCTCCTCTTTGATGCTGTACCAGTGATAGTGTCTCCTCTTTGATGCTGTACCAGTGATAGTGGTGATAACATATAGCATCACGTTCTCACTAGCTCCTCTTTGATGCTGTACCAGTGATGGTGGTGATAACATATAGCATCACGTTCTCACTAGCTCCTCTTTGATGCTGTACCAGTGATAGTGTCTCCTCTTTGATGCTGTACCAGTGATAGTGTCTCCTCTTTGATGCTGTACCAGTGATAGTGTCTCCTCTTTGATGCTGTACCAGTGATAGTGGTGATAACATATAGCATCACGTTCTCACTATCTCCTCTTTGATGCTGTACCAGTGATAGTGTCTCCTCTTTGATGCTGTACCAGTGATAGTGGTGATAACATATAGCATCACGTTCTCACTATCTCCTCTTTGATGCTGTACCAGTGATAGTGTCTCCTCTTTGATGCTGTACCAGTGATAGTGTCTCCTCTTTGATGCTGTACCAGTGATAGTGTCTCCTCTTTGATGCTGTACCAGTGATAGTGTCTCCTCTTTGATTCTGTACCAGTGATAGTGGGGATAACATATAGCATCACGTTCTCACTATCTCCTCTTTGATGCTGTACCAGTGATAGTGGTGATAACATATAGCATCACGTTCTCACTAGCTCCTCTTTGATGCTGTACCAGTGATGGTGGTGATAACATATAGCATCACGTTCTCACTAGCTCCTCTTTGATGCTGTACCAGTGATAGTGTCTCCTCTTTGATGCTGTACCAGTGATAGTGTCTCCTCTTTGATGCTGTACCAGTGATAGTGTCTCCTCTTTGATGCTGTACCAGTGATAGTGGTGATAACATATAGCATCACGTTCTCACTATCTCCTCTTTGATGCTGTACCAGTGATAGTGTCTCCTCTTTGATGCTGTACCAGTGATAGTGGTGATAACATATAGCATCACGTTCTCACTATCTCCTCTTTGATGCTGTACCAGTGATAGTGTCTCCTCTTTGATGCTGTACCAGTGATAGTGTCTCCTCTTTGATGCTGTACCAGTGATAGTGTCTCCTCTTTGATGCTGTACCAGTGATAGTGGTGATAACATATAGCATCACGTTCTCACTATCTCCTCTTTGATGCTGTACCAGTGATAGTGTCTCCTCTTTGATGCTGTACCAGTGATAGTGTCTCCTCTTTGATGCTGTACCAGTGATAGTGTCTCCTCTTTGATGCTGTACCAGTGATAGTGTCTCCTCTTTGATGCTGTACCAGTGATAGTGGGGATAACATATAGCATCACGTTCTCACTATCTCCTCTTTGATGCTGTACCAGTGATAGTGTCTCCTCTTTGATGCTGTACCAGTGAGAGTGTCTCCTCTTTGATGCTGTACCAGTGATAGTGTCTCCTCTTTGATGCTGTACCAGTGATGGTGTCTCCTCTTTGATGCTGTACCAGTGATAGTGTCTCCTCTTTGATGCTGTACCAGTGATGGTGTCTCCTCTTTGATGCTGTACCAGTGATAGTGGGGATAACATATAGCATCACGTTCTCACTATCTCCTCTTTGATGCTGTACCAGTGATAGTGTCTCCTCTTTGATGCTGTACCAGTGATAGTGGGGATAACATATAGCATCACGTTCTCACTATCTCCTCTTTGATGCTGTACCAGTGAGAGTGTCTCCTCTTTGATGCTGTACCAGTGATAGTGGGGATAACATATAGCATCACGTTCTCACTATCTCCTCTTTGATGCTGTACCAGTGATAGTGTCTCCTCTTTGATGCTGTACCAGTGATGGTGTCTCCTCTTTGATGCTGTACCAGTGATAGTGTCTCCTCTTTGATGCTGTACCAGTGATGGTGGTGATAGCATATAGCATCACGTTCTCACTATCTCCTCTTTGATGCTGTACCAGTGATAGTGTCTCCTCTTTGATGCTGTACCAGTGATAGTGGGGATAACTCTGAAGCCAAACATGACAATACCGCAGAGGACCAGTGGAGGCTGATGGTAAGGCACCCAGAACTTCCCAGTAGGGCCAGAGACCTTTTGCCATGATATGAGGGGGGCAATATGCCAAGATCCCACATAAATCCAACACGAATGATCTGGTTCTTTCTCTGCATCTACTCCGTTTAAATTGATGGTACTGCCTAATTGTTCATAAGCAGTTCTGATGTTTCAATGGGAGGCGTTGTTCAGCTGGTCCCATGTCGTCCAACATGTGTCTTTTGATATGGCGCTGGTACAATCGGGATCACAAAGTAATATCATATCTTATGGTAAAGATGGAGTCCTTTCCTCAACGTAGGACGCCGCTAACGTGGGACGCATGGTTCTGCGCTCCACGGGGGGCTAACTGCTCTTTGAATACTTTCTGTTCCTTCCGCCTCCACGTCTTGCGGTGATCATTATGTGGGGAAACAGCGCATTAGCATCTGAATTATTACTCGTTATGTTTCCGACAAGATATTCAGGGTCCCCCGTCGGGGAGTTCTACAGAATCTTCTGTCACAAAGTGGCTTAAAAAAAACATCCAATTACTCCTTTCAGGTTGCTTCTGAAACCCCGCTCTGTTCGTGGTTTATTTTATTTTTTATTGTTTTTATCTAACAGGCAGTGAAAGGGCCACCCGCATAATCGGATGGCATTTTGTGAGAGGTTCGGTGCTTCCATGTGTTTCCAGAACCAACCCCACATGATGATACGCCGCCCTTCAGCTTAGAGGTGCCGCAGATGAAAGCGTTCAGCAATAAAGAGGGTTGCTGGAGGGCTCGCTAAAAGCCCACCCATGTTAAATAACACAAAAATAATAACAATTATTTTCAAGGCCGGGGCCCCTCGTGCCCCCCGTTCTTCGTTAAGTCAACAGTCACAGCCAGAGGACTTGATTGGAAAAATCTAATATTCTGCAGATAAGCGAGGTAGCGCAAGCATTCTCTCTCTCTCTCTCTCTCTCTCTCTCTCTCTCTCTCTCTCTCTCTCTCTCTCTCTCTCTCTCTCTCTCTCTCTCTCTCTCTCTCTCTCTCTCTCTCTCTCTCTCTCTCTCTCTCTCTCTCTCTCTCTCTCTCTCTCTCTCTCTCTCTCTCTCTCTCTCTCTCTCTCGTCTGCGGAGCCGAGGATTAAGAAGATGAATTTGCGTCAGGTCGCTGGTCCGTGTCTTCTAAGCATCTGATGGGGACGGGGGGGGACGGGGGGGACGGGGGGGGGCGCACCGACAGGCTGAACACACTCTGCCCACGAGTAGATCTCATTAACGAGCGACGGCGAGTCGTGTCAGGAGACTCTGCCCTCCCGCGTGTCAGCATTACCTGCGCGTGGCAGCCCTAAGCCAACAGAGACGTTGGGGGGGTGAGAGAGAGGGGGAGAGAGAGGGGGAGAGAGAGGGAGAGAGAGAGAGAGGGGGGGATTACCGCCAAGCAGAGAGCAGCTGTCGCCAGGTGTCAAGCAGGAACCACGCTGACGCATCTGGCTCGTCGTCGGTGCAGATGCTAACGATGAATAGAAATCACCTCTTGGGAAGACTTCTTTGAATAAACAAGTGTTATTCAAGAGGGAAATAAGGGCCCCCGTTGTTAGGCACTGTACCTCTGCAGTGCAATGCACGATGCAGAGGTACATACTGGTGGAGTCTATGGTGGCCTGTAAGAACAAATGTCCAGTTTTAAGCGGTTTATGTCAACTGGCAAGAGTTGGAACTAAACTTTTGTAGCGTGCGTCGCGGGTGATGGATAACTAATTACATCACAGTCACATACATTGATTGGCAGCTGAGTCCAGATTGATTTGTTAATTGGATAGGTCAGCCTTGTTTCCATGTCTTGGCGCCTTACTGTCTGTTCATTGTGCCATCCGTATCTATTTTCATATGCATGGGCTTGAGGAGGCTTATGGACCTGTGCCTTTGTTGAACGATCAACCAGATGAGTGACGGCCAAATTAGTGCTTTAATTACACACTTGTTGATTAAAAAGTATCACCAGTTATAATAGGGTTTTCCTTATTAAAGAAAGAAAAATCACTGGCTTCTTTAAGCTGTAATTCAAAGGAGATACTTCTGGTTATACTCTTTATCGACTTTTATAATCCCTTGATTAAGAGATGATGCACTGTTTGCTAAAGTTTTAAACGGTTGAATTCCGTTTAATAACCCTTGTTAGTTACCCAAACACATTTGCTACAAAATGATATTCTGTCCATTTGGAGATTGTTATTTTCACAAATCCACATGAGACGTAAACACAAACAAACAAGGCAAGCAAGAAAAATGTTCTATGGCAGAGGTAACATTAAGCCAATCCCTTGAGTCAAAACCACTTCTGGAAGAAGTTAAATACATTCTCAATTTACCCACGAGACAAGACACGTGCTGGTCCTGCAGTGTGCACAGAACTCTTCCTCGGCGCGCCTAACGAGCTGTACAGGTGTTTGGTAGGTGAAGAATCAAATACCAAATGCTGTCAACCACTGCAGGCAATCAACGTCAGCAGCTGGAGATACCTGTTAACTAGGAAACATCTCATTAGCGCATTCCTCTGTAGAGGAGGAGACGTATGGAGTCAGTGGGCCTGCCACCTCTCATGCTCTCCCTCCTCTAAGTCCTCCTACTCCCTTCTGTCTCTCCCTCACATTCTCACTACCTCCTCTCTCTCTCTCTCTCTCTCTCTCTCTCTCTCTCTCTCTCTCTCTCTTCCCCCCCCCCTTCTCTCTCTCTCTCTCTCTCTCTCTCTCTCTCTCTTCTCTCTCCATCATGTTCTCAGTATCTCCTCTATCTCTCTTATCGCACTCACTTCTCTCTCCATCATGATCTCTTTATCTCTCCTATCGCTCCCTCTCTCTCTCTCTCTCTCTCTCCCTCATCATACTCTCTTCTCTCTCTTCATCATGTTCTCAATACCTCCCTCTCATCATACGTTTAATCTCAACATTGCTCAACCAAACATTTGATCAATATCAGTGTTTCACCAGGTTTCATGGGTTTGAACTGCTCGTGGTACTTTGATGCGCTTTTGGTGTTGTAAGGGAACATAATGGAGGTAGGCTATACTATAAAAACAATTATGTATTTATTACACAACACGTATTTCAAAGATGTGGAACCATGAGCTGCATCTTTGTTGGGAATATGCCCGCCCCCGTTACTCATACAGATCCATGTTCCCTTCTTCAGGACCTATGGCCATCATTTCTCATCATTTTCCGAATTTCTCTGCTTCATAACTTTCTGTAACATGCACGCCTCTTGTGTGTTCACACAATATTCTCAACAACCCAGAAATGAACCAAGTTCATTAGTTCTTTATGATGTATAATTTACTTCAGAACCCAGATGAGGAGTTATCCCCTTAATAGTGCACTTTGGCCGGCTCTACACAAAGCCGCGTGGCAGCTCTGCTTCCGTCATTTGTTTTTGGTTTTAACCATTAACTAGATTCCGCTGGCTACGAAATAGACACATATTCTGAGGTGCCTTTTCAAGCCAAAGTATGGAAGTTAATGAGGGAAAATAACGTCTTAGAAATGTTGCGTTTAAAGTGATGACAGGAGTAGAGTTTGGTCATGTGAACATCATGTTTTGAGGTGTTAACACGACAAGAATGGCCATGTCAACACTTTAAGTCTCATTTTGGCGTAACGCAAATGATCTGTCCCAACCAATGGGTTGTTCCATACTCATGTTATAGGGGTGTAAGATACACAACGTAAATTCTCTCAAAACACCAAAAGAGTGACGAGCAATTCAAACCCATAAGTTGATATAGGCCTACACGTACCTAGAACTGTGATATCGCACGCATGCCCGTAGCCGGATAGGAGGTGATTTGTTTAGAGGTAAAAATCTAATTGGAAACTAAATACAACCTTATAAAAGATCTGTGGCTAAGAACTTCTCTGAGATAAGTGCATGCATAATTCAGTTTAGACTTGTTACTCTGTGTCCACCGTGTGTGACATCTGGTGGTGCGTGTAGAGACGAGCATAAACCCTCCCGGACCTCACTATTTTCCAACCCTGATCGAACGCTGTTTCGGTTTAGCAACGTTGAGATTCAACTTATTCGTGGTTTACGAAAACGTTAAAGTCGCTACATTTCCTTCGGGCGAATGGGTTGTCTAACAAGCTCCCCTCAAACTCTCTCTCTCTCCTCCACTTCTCTAACACAGTCTGGATTCGTCTTTCTTTTCTTACCCTCGCTCTCTTTCTTCTGTCTTCATCGCCCGTCACTCCCTCTTTGTGTTGTTGGTGCGACGTCTCCTCTGTCTGCTTCAGATATCTAACAGGGAGGTAGGGAGGGAGGGAGGGAGGGAGGGAGGGGGAGAGAGAGAGAGAGAAGGAGAGAGAGAGAGAGAGAGAGAGAGACGGAGAGAGAGAGACGGTGGGAGAGAGAGAGAGAGAGAGAGAGACAGAGACAGAGACAGAGACAGAGACAGAGACAGAGACAGAGACAGAGAGAGAGAGAGAGACAGAGACAGAGACAGAGACAGAGACAGAGACAGAGACAGAGACAGAGAGAGAGAGAGAGAGAGAGAGAGAGAGAGAGAGGGAGAGGGAGACAGAGACAGAGAGAGAGAGAGAGAGAGAGAGAGAGAGAGAGAGAGAGAGAGAGAGCGCTTCTTCCTCATTAGGCTGGTCAGGTGTGACGATAGGAGACCTTACAATTTCAGGTTGCCACGGACACCATCAAGCCCCCTCTTGTCTCTCCTCTGTTGGGGGGGGGGGGTGCTTAGAGACGCGGCAGGGGTCCGTGTCTCTAAGTGGCGTTGGCGCTGAGCCACGACTCAAAGACCCCAGTGCCCACCTATATGCAGACGGTTGAGGTGAACCAGAGACAGGGCTAAATAAGGCCGCTGTTCCTCCCAAATCAACCTGGAGCCTCGGGCCACGCCAGGAGCGGGATTAACAGCCCCTCAACTGAGTATAGTAACTCAGTATTACCCCAGCAGGCCGACCCCCACGGTGCAGGTAAACAGTACCTCCAGCAGACTAAAATACCACCCCAGTACTAACGTAGTAACACAGTATCCTGACCAACATAGGCTACTACAGGGATAACCAGTACCTCTTAGTAATATAATAACCCAGTACTAACATAGTACCACGCTGACACACACACAGGTATAAACAGTGCCTTCAGCAGGCCAACATAGCACCACAATGCTAGGCATACTAACAACAGTGTAGGCTATATTGACTATATTCTTAAACAACCGCAGCCAGCCCTGGGCGTTGTCCACAGCCACGACATTAAGGACAAGGTGGCCGCGAGCCGTGCCGGGGCCTGAAGGAGGAATAACAACCAGATGACTGGATAACCACCCAGTGGTTAGCGTGCGCGTTGTGACTCCTTGGGTGGTTAGTCTGTCGCCCCTGTCATTAGGAGCGCAGCAGATCAGAACATCTGTGTTATTGGGACTTTTGTTTTCTTAACCGTCTCTGTCCCCATCTCTCGTCTTATATATTTCATTTGCAGATGCCCGGTATGAAACAGGTTTATCGGCAATGGTCCTCATATGATGCCTGCGTAGCTGTCGTTGCAGGTTTAGTCCGGTGTAAGTAGACACTGATTGCACTCACACTGTGTTTGAATCCCCCCGTTTTTAGTCCAGAACACGTTGAGGTGTATTTATTAACCCAAGTTTATAGGCTACACAAATGTGGGAGTTTCTTGTGTCGTTTCCTAAACTCAAAGAGTGAATGAATGAGATTCCCTCCGTTCCTCACGAAGCCACAGTTAAGGAAAGGGCTTTGCAGAATCAGTGTGGAAAGAAGACCCTGTTGAGCTTGACAAACCCTAACAGTAACCTATTATATCAGGCCGAATGTTGAGCCCTGTTTGAGTGAGTGTGTGTCTGCATGCGTTCATGCATGTGTGTGTGTGTGTGGGTGTGTGTGTGTGTTTGTGTGTGTGTTTGTGTGTCTTCTCTCTCTTTAGTTTGTGTTTTGCTCGTATCCCATCCATTACTCCATGCCATCCTCCTCTCCTCGTATGGCGATTATAACTAATAATAACTTGTTAATGCTGGTCTGTCCTCAAACACTTTAGTTGTTTTATATCATTTTTAAATAATGATATGGAAAATAATTTTCTCTTCTGGTTTTAAGTCAATTTGGAATCATATGAATTAATACAGAAAACTCTAATGTGATTTTTTGCTTAGTATTTAATAAATGGATTAGCAATAAAAATGTGATTAACCCATTTATTTCATATAGAAATAAATTCTTAATTGGATTTCCACTGCATCTGCGAACAAGCACCTGATAATGAGCTAATCCAGGGAGGGGGGTTAATTTGTCTTTTGACTAATATAACTAATATAATCATGTCCACACATGCTTTATCCTCAAATCTCATCAAGAGCTCACCCGTTGACAACTGTAAAGACGTGTAGCCGTGCATAGTGCTACAGCTTACAATTTCCCTAAATGATTGCTGCTTATGTCTAAAGATGTCTCCCAGCCAAACACAACACCCCAGGCAGATGAGAGCAAATTACTGCCGCGAGGTCAGCAGTAAAGTGAGAATGGCACACGACAGACGTTTCCTTTGGCAGTAAGCTATTAACATGTCAAGGCTGGTGCACGTTTATACTTGAAATCTATTGATTTCTGAGTGGGCTTTGTGAAATTTGTGTGTAGCGAATGAAAGTGTCCATCAGATAATCTGCTAAAAGCCACTATTAGAAAGAAGGGCCATAGGAGGCAGATGAAGTAGAAAACAGGACAAGTTTGCGGAGGAAAATAGAGAGAAGGAGCGTTCCTGTGAAGGACACCGTGTTCAACAAAGTGGCACAATTTAATTTAGCTGGAAGGATGGCGCCAGCAGAGATAGATGCCGTAATGAAACCCTCCCTGACTTCAAGTTGGCTCCGTTTTAAATTCAAACAGAGATGGCGCGACCAGTCAGCCTGAAAACATGCAAATATGCCATCTTTAATACAAGGTTCCCCCTCCCGATCGGATGCCGAGGCTGACAAGCAGAACAAATGCCTTCTGAGTGTGAATAGGCGTGGGTCAAAAAGAATGGCGCTGATTGCGTCTGGGAAATTTCAACTTACCCGCTGAACCCCTTTCCGCTTTTCAACCCCGACGGTTACATTCTGCTTGTGCGCTTACTGTTAAATTACTCGGCTCAGATTAGACAAGGCTTAACAACACTTCAGGCACTCGAATGAAACTTTGCTGGAACACTTGGAGCTCCATTTACTTTATATACATGGTCAATATGCGTTGAGCAAAATTGCGGCCTTGCAACGGCTCCTGCCTTCTTCAAAACCATCAACTGACAAAGAAGTAGCCCATGGTACGGCATTTCTTTACAAATAACAAAGAACACAGTTTATATTTGAAACGCACAAATTGGTCCAAGGGGATGTTTTCCATAATCTCTGAACACGCAGGCTTTCTGAGAATTTAGCTAATTAGCTACTACTTTTGACAAATGTTTAGCTCCTGTGAACTGTGTCGTCCTGTATAGTTGAAAACTAACGCAATATTAGACATTTAGTCTTGTTCTGGTATTCTCTATTGCATTGTCATAGCAGGCGAGTCCTGATGGAATTAACTTCAAACCCTGCTAAGTAGGAGGGAGTTGTTGGCCTGACATGCTGTCATGACCATTACTGCTCTCTCTTTAATACAAGCGTTTGCTTTTGGGAAAGGGGGCCATGGTGGTTGTATATAGGTGCCTGTGCATGTGTGTGTGTGTGTGTGTGTGCGTGCCTGAATGGGCCAATACATAGAGTTTGGGTCCACAGACCACTCAAAGCCGATAGGCCTACACACCCAAAC
Organism: Gadus chalcogrammus; assembly: GCF_026213295.1. NCBI lineage: Eukaryota > Metazoa > Chordata > Actinopteri > Gadiformes > Gadidae > Gadus > Gadus chalcogrammus. The sequence goes on from NC_079421.1 coordinate 736,943, forward strand.
ATTCCCTACATTATTAAACCGACGCCTTGATTCCAGACGCAAGAGAAACATAAATCAAGTCCTGTGCAAATAAAACTGCCTCACAGAACTTTGATGAGCATTTTGAGCCGCGTAAAAGCCATTTCCGATAGTTATCTTCAGAGAGGATATGAAACTCTCATCTCCTCCACCCACCTCCTCCTCCTCCGACGCCTCCTCTTTGCACCGCAGCGTTTTCAGTCATCTATCTGACGCCTGGCAAGTAAAAGAAAAAATGTAAAAGCGCACACAAAGACAGAGAGAACAATGGATGTCTAGAGACGTCACCGCTGGACCTGTCATTAAGGGAGAATGAAAGATCACTAATGGCTTCTGCAATTAGGGACGGTTTGCCAGCCTAGTCGGTGCTCCACCGTGACTGGAGCAGATCGGAGAGGTCGCTTCACAACTATTATTCGTCTCCCTCTGGTTTTTCTTTTTTCAAAATGAAAATCGTTAAATATTTTATTAATGACTTCACAAATGATAAGAAGCCCTCATCTGACGTGCTGTCGCTGTTAATCGCCCTGACATGACCTCAGCGCTGTGCGCCGCTCATTACTTTTCATCTACAGCGTCTTTTTAATTCATCACGCCCCCGCACCTCAAGTCACACACACACACACACACACACACACACACACACACACACACACACACACACACACACACACACACACACACACACACACACACACACACACACACTATAAACGCTCACAGATAAACACAAAATAAACCTACAGACAAGACACATGCAACAGAAGTTCACTTGCATGTTCAGCATTAACACGCAACACCACTCATTGTTGAGATACACCTACGCAGCATTAGGAAATGGTGTCTTAATTCAACCCGGCAATGACGTATAGGTCATAGAGCTAGATGTTTGAAGATAAAATGTAATAATATTCATAATTCATCGTAATCATAAATTAACCCTGCTGTGGGAGTCAGAATGCAGTCAGCTCTCCAAGGATAAGTCTTGACATGGATCTTCGCAAACAAGCTGTAGTGGGTAGCACTGTGAATCTAGCTTAACCCTGACCAACTAAACACTTTTTTAACATGCTAATGTAATATTCTTGAATATATTGGATTGTTGGTTTGGTGGTTTAATGTTCAGCGTCAAACTACCTTAATCAGCCAATCAGAATGTCTCACAATGATCCGCATTCCAAGATTCCGGTCTGAATGACATCCAGGAAGAGGGAAAAAGATGGAGGGAACGATAAATCTGAAAAAGAATGTGAGAGAAACTATGGAGAATGACAACATTAAGAAATTGTGAGTGAAAAATGTTGGAGCAATCCAGAAAATCTAAAGAGGGGAGGGAGAAAAGGATGGGGAGGATGAGAACATCTAAAAGAGAGTGAGAGAAAAATATTGAAATTGAGAAAACTATGGAGGTTACTACAATTTTGAAAGAGGAGAGACATCAAAAATGGAATGAAGAGGAAATCAAGAAAAGAGAATGAAAGAAAAGCTGGAGGATGAGGAAATGGAGACAAAACTGAGAGATAATTAGAAAATAGAGTGAAACAAAGGGATAGAGGAACTAAATAGATTCAGTGAGAAAAAAAACATACAGTGTGAATAAAATCAAAGAAATAAAGTAAACCTGAATTAAATGTATTTTTAACAGGAAATATAACGCTGTGTAAATCTTTCAGAGCTCATGTTCTCCTCATCTCTCCTTTTCAATGTTTCATTCTCTTGCAAACTTATCTGCCAGTGGTGTTGAGGTTTTGGCCTCATTTGAAAGCAAGAGCCTTGTTGTAAATATTAACATTTTCTGCCAGAAGATGGTGCTGTTTTCAAAGTAATTCTTATTTGGTTTAGTTTTTAATTTCTGACGGGTTTTGACTGAATAGCTGCAACTTTATTCTTCATATTTGAGTTAATTATCGTTTTCGATTTGTCCATTAGAAATTATGAACAGAGAACTGATGACCAGTACATGTCTAATGTTTATGAACTGCCAACACTTATAAGGTTTAAAGCATGAAGGAATATTTATTTTCATAAATTCGTCGTTGCCAGTCGTAATATTTTCTCTGCAGTTCTTTTTTGTGATTCTCTCGTGCGTTTTAAGGATAACGGCGTAGGCATACAAACAAATGATCACAACAAACATATTCAGTCAAATCATTTCCAGAATGTATACACAATGAATTTACAAAGTGCTTTTTTTTGATACATAGAGAAATATGACATTGAAAACATCCTAAAAAAGTAGCTTGGCCCATTTTAACAGAAAAATAGTCCCTTAAATGAACCTCCCAATCCATCAGTAGGCCTATATTGTAAAATCCCAGAATTTTTCATCATTCATGTTAAAATATGGAACAGAACACATCCATTATAATTTGTTGTCGTTTTAACTTCACCGCAGACAAAAGGGACATTTCCTCTATGCTGAGTTCATTTATTAAACCGTGTGGATCCTTATTTAACGGACAATACAAAACGGAATATAACAGAAGAACCCTTGTCTCTCCCTTTTCCAGAATCTTCGAGACGTCTCTGGGCGGAAGACAGAGGAGGTCAAAGAAACCTGGTCACATGATGCAGATAACCCACATTCCACCCTTCATCACAGGAGGTCCTCACTCATTCATCTAAACACCTCACATTCTAGCAACAAATGAAAAAGTTGAATATTTACAGTTGTGGATGCCGGCGGCCATCTTGTGATGCGTTAACGCAGCCACAGCCAGTTAGCTAAAATGCTACCAGGCCACCGCCGTAGTCAGACATACAGGACATATATGTGCCACTTCCCTTGAGGTTTCTGGGCGGCGTCTAGTCTAGTGGTAGCTGAACCCTGACGACGGCTCCCCGGCAGCGCCTGCAACGCCCCTCCCCCCGCCGCCGTCGAGCCCCATCGAGCGGCGGTAGGCAGCCGACAGCCTGTAGAGGAGTGCGGGGGAGGGGCTTGTCTGGGCGTCGGCCTTCTGGGTCATGAGCATCTCAAAGAGGGTGCTGACCTCCGACAGCAGGGCCCCGCCCAGGGGGCCGTCCTTCTCCGGCGTCTTGCCGAAGGTGGAGAAGGAGGAGGCGGGGTCGAGCCCTCCCGGGGGCGTGTCAGGGGAGTCGGGGGCCGGCGGGGCGCCGGGGACGAACATGTTGTCATGGTAATCGGCAGAGAGGGGGAGGGAGAGGCGGGCCACCCAGGCAGGGTCCAGGTCAGCGAAGACGTCGTCTGGAGAGAGACAGAGACGAGGTTGAGGGATTTAGGCCCAATCCCATTTCTACCCCTTACCCCTTCCCCCTCCCCCTTACCCCTCCCACTTGTTTTGAAGGGGTAAGGGGGAAGGGGGAAGAGGGAAGAGGGAAGGGGGAAGAGGGAAGGGGGAAGGGATAAGGGATAAGGGGTAGAAATGGGATCCCATCATCTTATCCCTTCAAAACAAGGGGGAGGGGGAAGGGGAGGGGGTAAGGGGAAGGGGTCAGGGGTAGAAATGGGATTGGGCCATAAACTCACAATAAGGAAGGAGAGCGCGATTGATTGAGGAAGAGAGCGAGAGAGACATTTGATTTTTACTCAAAATGAAAGAGGAAGTAGAGAGAGATGGACTGGTCAAAGGATAGAGGTGAAGGAAAGGTGTGACCGGGGGGTAGGAGGATGGAGGAGAAGCTGATAAAGAGAGAGAGACGAGACAGAGAGCGAGGGATGACACAGCAGAGGACCAGATGGTACGTGTACGTGGGCACTTGTAGCTGTGTGTTTATACGGCAACAGTCACGCTGCACACAAACGGTGGAGGTATTCCTGTCACCTTGCACGCGCGCAGGCAAACACACGCACAAACATATTCATGCACACCGGAACAAACACAACAATCTCTCGCGCATCCGTATGCAGGTAAACATGCTGATATGATCGAGTTGTGTACAGGAACAGAGATTCATCTCAATCTCCCTTCCCCTCCACCCCCCAACCGCTTCAACACTGGTAGAACAAGGTCAAGGCCCCACTGAGAGCCTGCGATCACGGGGCTCTTTGGCGGGGAGCCAGACTGGAAGAGGAAACAGCAGAGGGACCTTTATCTGGCTGCCCCTGTCAACAAGTCCTTCCTCGTCTTCCCACTGTTTCCTGGAGCCGGGCGCGGAGAAGAGCGCTCGCCGCACGTGCACACCTGCCAGACCACGTGCACACCCCGCCACACCACGTGCACACCCGCCACACCACGTGCACACACACCACACGCCGACTGTCTGCGACTACCCAGCTCCGAGCAACGCCACAAACATCCCAGGCATTTCAGAATCTCAAAGACAGCCGGATGGATTTCAGAGTAGTGAAGAGGCAATGGACTATCAGCGGGACATAAAGTGAAAAAGATGAACGCTTAAAGACTGAACAGAAATACGCACTCGTCTTCTTCCAGAATTATCTGAAGGGCAAGAACAAGGATAATAATTCTGTCCCGGAGAATAGTGAAAGTTCAAATATACGTAAAAAATACAACGCCTAACCATCAATTAAAAAGAGACCTTCGAGCATTCAAAGAGCAGATTAGGTTTATGGCTAAAGAAGGCCTACCTGTATACTGTCTGAACATTGGGGTATGAACCAAGAACATTACACTGGCAGTCATACAAATCCCAACCACTAGGTCAACATCCCCCATCATGAATCCGAAACAAAAAGAGAGTTTGATGCCTTTTGTTCATCGATAAGCAGCCTCTTTTGCGTTATAGGTGCCTGGGCCGGGGTTGAGAGCCAGCCAGATACGCCAGATGTGCGGTATCTCCCTGGATGAGGGGCGCTGTGAGTGTTGTGGCGCTGCCAGCGTGTTTCTCCTCTCCGTGTCTCAGAGGTCTAAAGTGATTAGAGGGCGGCTCTCAGAGCTCCGGAGTCAGACTCATCAGGCAGCCTTTCATCTCAACACGGCCACACACACACACACACACACACACACACACACACACACACACACACGGCCACACACACACACACACACACACACACACACACACACACACACACACACACACACACACACACACACACACACACACACACACACACACACACACACACACACACACACTCACTCACTCACTCACTCACTCACTCACTCACACACACACACACACACACACACACACACACATCCAGATTCCAAAGTGGATAACAGCCTACAGACAAACACATACTTTCATGCACTTTACTGATAAATATATGCAGATACAGATACCACACAGGGCATTACAGCCTTCTCATACACACATATGTATGTATGTATGTATACATACATACGTATACATATATGCATACATACATACATACATACATACAAACATACAAAAATACATGCACACATACATACCTGCATACATACATACACACAGCCGAATCACACACACACACACACACACACACACACACACACACACACACACACACACACACACACACACACACACACACACACACACACACACACACACACACACACACAGACAGATCAGATTTACACTGCTTACACAAACCCATGCAGACAAATACACATTCAGATACACACAAGCACCAATACACACACATCAGATGATGGTTCTTCACCCGAGGGTGAAGAATCAAGGAGGTATGTTGACACTGAGAAGATATGTCTCTTACAGACCTGTTAGAGACAGGTTCCAGCCTCGCTGGATCAAAGCATCTCCCGACACCAGACACGTTGGAAAACTAGAACACCATGACAACTCACCCCGTCATCTACACTACTGTATCACTCTCTCTCACATACCCTCACCTTCGAGTCTCTCTCTATCCCGGTCTCCTTTTCACAAACATCCACACCTCCCACCTCCCACATGGGCTCCATTTCCATCACACACTCACACACACTAACGCTTACCTTCCAGCCGACTCTCTGACTGTGACATGTATGTTTAATGTACATGTGTCCATCACGTTAACATGCGGGGATGTAGAGGTGAGTAAGTTACTGCGTCAAGTTATCATAGAGTAACTATAGTGGTTAGGAGAGGAGGAGAGAAAGATGAGAATAGAATCGGAGAGAAGGCTGAGTGGAGGGAAGGAAAGAGGGTGAGAAACGTTTGCTCTTCTCACAGATCCCTGTGACAGTCTGGTCTGCAGGGTCTGTACACCGACCATTAAACCTGCAGGTCAGAGGTGACTCACACATGACACACACATAAACAAACACACACACACACTAACCAGCCACAAACACACCCATATATATATGTATACACACACACACACCAACCACACACACACCCATATATAAACACACACAAACAAACACACACATATACACCAACCAACCACAAACACACCCATATATATATATATATATATATATATATAAATAAACACACACACACACACACCACAAATCTAGCCACACATGAATACGTATGTCTATATATTACCGCTGCACACACACATGTACCTCCACACACACTCACACTCAGGGCCTGCCCCCCCCCCCCCCCCCCCACCCACACACAGCGCTCTGGTGTCTGTTGAGAGGCGAGGGAACATGAGCCGGTCCCAGGCAGGGAGCAGAAAGCCCCCGTACCTCGCCCAGGGTCTCTCGCCGCACAGCTTTTATCTCCCAACAAAGAACAGCCCCCGGTATGCAGCTCTCACCACAATAGCAGGAAACACACACACACAGCTACACACAGACACGCAACAACACAAAGGCAGAACATAAACGTACATATCTCTACGTCCACATGAACACACACACATTTATATACACAAAGCCACATACATACATGTTACACACAAAGACACATACGTGTGTATATATACGTGTATGCCTGTGTGTGGTGTGTTGTATTGTACCAGTAATGGTGTGTTGTGTAGTATCTAACAGTAATGGGGATGTGTGAAGTGTTGTGTAGTATACCAGTAGTGTGAATGTGTGTAATATTGTACCAGTCGTGTGGATGTGTGCAGTGGTGTGGTACTGTACCAGTCGTGTGGATGTGTGTAGGGGTGTGTGGTACATACCAGTCGTGTGGATGTGTGTAGGGGTGTGTGGTACATACCATTCGTGTGGATGTGTGTAGGGGTGTGTGGTACATACCAGTCGTGTGGATGTGTGTAGGGGTGTGTGGTACTGTACCATCGTGTGGATGTGTGCAGTGGTGTGTGGTACATACCAGTAGTGTGGATGTGTGCAGTGGTGTGTGGTACATACCAGTAGTGTGGATGTGTGCAGTGGTGTGTGGTACATACCAGTAGTGTGGATGTGTGCAGTGGTGTGTGGTACTGTACCAGTAGTGTGGATGTGTGTGGGGGTGTGTGGTACATACCAGTCGTGTGGATGTGTGTAGGGGTGTGTGGTACTGTACCATCGTGTGGATGTGTGCAGTGGTGTGTGGTACATACCAGTAGTGTGGATGTGTGCAGTGGTGTGTGGTACATACCAGTAGTGTGGATGTGTGCAGTGGTGTGTGGTACATACCAGTAGTGTGGATGTGTGCAGTGGTGTGTGGTACTGTACCAGTAGTGTGGATGTGTGTGGGGGTGTGTGGTACATACCAGTCGTGTGGATGTGTGTAGGGGTGTGTGGTACATACCAGTCGTGTGGATGTGTGTAGGGGTGTGTGGTACATACCAGTAGTGTGGATGTGTGCAGTGGTGTGTGGTACATACCAGTCGTGTGGATGTGTGTAGGGGTGTGTGGTACATACCCGTAGTGTGGATGTGCTCAGTGGTGTGTGGTACTGTACCAGTAGTGTGGATGTGTGCAGTGGTGTGTGGTACATACCAGTAGTGTGGATGTGTGCAGTGGTGTGTGGTACATACCAGTAGTGTGGATGTGTGTAGGGGTGTGTTGTACATACCCGTAGTGTGGATGTGTGGTACTGTACCAGTAGTGTGGATGTGTGCAGTGGTGTGTGGTACTGTACCAGTAGTGTGGATGTGTGCAGTGGTGTGTGGTACATACCAGTAGTGTGGATGTGTGTGGGGGTGTGTGGTACATACCAGTCGTGTGGATGTGTGCAGTGGTGTGGTACATACCAGTAGTGTGGATGTGTGTGGCACTGTACCAGTCGTATGGATGTGTGTAGGGGTGTGTGGTACTGTACCAGTAGTGTGGATGTGTGCAGTGGTGTGTGGTACTGTACCAGTAGTGTGGATGTGTGCAGTGGTGTGTGGTACTGTACCAGTAGTGTGGATGTGTGCAGTGGTGTGTGGTACATACCAGTCGTGTGGATGTGTGTGCAGGAGCCTTCCTCCTGGTCAGGGGAGTCCCTCCCGGCCTCCCAGTCCACGTCGCCGGCCTCGCTCTCCCCGTGCCCGCTGTCCTTGGTGCTCTGCCAGTCCTGGCAGTCCGGACCTCCGTATCTACGGCCAGACGAACACACAGGAAGAGCACTGAGCAACGCCCAGGGCCTCATACAGCATCACCTCCAGGAGGAACGCCCAGGGCCTCATACAGCATCACCTCCAGGAGCACCGACCAGGGCCTCATACAGCAAGGTTGTGGGGCTTGGATCTGTCTCTGAGACTCTGACTCTCTCTGACGCTCATGAATATAGGATATTTATTTAGTTTATTTCTGTTTAAAACGTAGGAACCAGAGAACGATTGAGGCACTTGTGCTAATAAAACAGTGCGGTGTATTGTAGCGTTCTGCTACCAGTGGTGTCACTGTCGATACACACACACACACACACACACACACACACACACACACGTCCCCAGGCTTGGTGGCAGGTTGTAACAAGAGGCTGCATGTGAGGTCACTAACAGGTGAAGGCAGGGGGTGACACATGTGTACGATTACCCCGAAGGGAGCCATGACTCAAACCAAACCCCTGAACAGTCACACACACACACACACACACACACACACACACACACACACACACACACACACACACACACACACACACACACACACACACACACACACACACACACACACACACACACACACAGACGCATGCACAAACAAACACACACACACACACACAGAAATACGCACTCACAAACACACACACGCACACACACAGACATACACAACCCAAAATGGAGACAGGAAGGCAATCAAGCAAGACAGTATATGGAATTACAGTCAGCCGGGATATAATTAGAGTCAAATATGCATATTCAAACACACATACACAAACACTCCAAGATAGAGGAACAAAAACCGAATGGGCGCTGGCACAAACAAATCCAGGTACCAGGCACCACACACAGACATACACACTCACAAACACACTCACACGTGTGCTCGTCTTGGATTCATGTGGCTCATTTCCGCCGGGAGTTGAGCTACTTCCTGTTTGCAAAACAAACTTCACTCAGTTCCTCTGGCGTCACGAGTGTCTGTTGTGTTGTTTTGGTTTTTCTTGCCTGTCTTAATTGTCTTTGCAAGATGAGTCTTTCACCTGTGACTATTTTAATCCCACCGACGTTGCTTCTTGGCGTGGATCGTAGAGGGAGAGGAAGAGAGAGAGAGCGGGATGTAGGGAGAGAGAGGGCTGACTGCCAGCGGTTTGTACTGAAGGTCAGGCTGTCAGAGAAACTAAGGTTTTGATCAGGAGAGCTAGGAAGGAGGAGAAGCAGCATTTAGTGAAAAGAAAAGATCAAGAAAGGAAGAAAGAAGGAAGCAAGGATGTTTTTTGCCACTATTCTTTGTTCCTCCTGGAGACAAACCTAGCAACACACAGCAATGGAAATGCCTGCCGGGCTATGGTGGGCATTTCCATTGCTGTATGTTGTTAGGTTGATATGATTGTTGGTTTGTGTATGGGCAAGAACTGTTGCGATGCAATGCGCCAGCTTAACTACAGGCAACAATTTAAATAATTGGTAACATTTAAATAAATAACAATAATTCACCTTTTCTCATCAAGAAAGCCTTTACAATCAACCCATTCATAATCAAGTATGAATTATTATTAAATGTGTGCAGTTTAAAATTTGTGTTTTCTACATTTGACCAATGCATACTCAATGCTTCATGTTATTTTATATTTTATGTTTTTTTCTTGTGTTGACGTTAACTTAAAGTGGAAATCTCAAATAGAAAATGATCTGTTAAGTAATGTATCTATCACCGAGGTATGAGAACACAACGCTGATCGAGCCTTTGTGCCCACCGATGAAAGCCCTTACACTTCCAGCATTATGTATATTAGGAAGAGGGTAGGGCTGTCTGCATCGTTGGGATCTGTGAGAACAATTACCTCTTATAGCCGAAGCTGTCTCCGAAGAGGACAGAAGAATGCCACTTGCCCATGTTTGTAGTTTATTTCTTTGAATGAAGTTTGTTTCTTTACCTGCCGGCACGGTGAGAGTACTTGTTGCCACGGAAATTTGGCCTGGGCTGCAGCTGTCCTTGGTGGAGGAGGGAGAGGAGCTGGGAGATCTGCTGGGAGGAGGGGAAGAGGAGGGGGAGATGAGGAGGAGAAGAGGAGGAGAGGAGGAGGAGGAGGAGAAGAGGAGGAGAGGAGGAGGAGAAGAGGAGGAGAGGAGGAGGAGGAGGAGAGGAGGGGCAGATGAGGAGGAGAAGAGGAGGAGAGGAGGAGGAGGAGAAGAGGAGGAGGAGAGGAGGGGCAGATGAGGAGGAGAAGAGGAGGAGAAGAGGAGGAGAGGAGGAGGAGGAGAAGAGGAGGAGGAGAGGAGGGGCAGATGAGGAGGAGAGGAGGAGGAGAAGAGGAGGAGGAGAGGAGGGGTAGAGGAGGAGGAGAAGAGGAGGAGAGGAGGAGGAGAAGAGGAGGAGAAGAGGAGGAGAAGAGGAGGAGAGGAGGAGGAGAAGAGGAGGAGGAGAGGAGGGGCAGATGAGGAGGAGAAGAGGAGGAGAAGAGGAGGAGGAGAGGGGGGGCAGATGAGGAGGAGAGGAGGAGGAGAGGAGGAGGAGGAGGAGGAGGAGGAGAGGAGGGGCAGATGAGGAGGAGGAGGAGGAGGAGGAGAGGTGCAGATTGAGGAGGAGGAGAGGAGAGGAAGTACAGATTGAGGAGGAGAAGAGGAGGTGTAGATTGAGGCGGAGAGGGGCAGGGGGGAGGTGGAGAGAGGAGGTAGGGAGGAGAGGAAAGGGGGAGAAAGGGGAGACAGGAAGGGAGAGGAGAATTTAAATACAAAAGTATTGATTAGAGGAAACATAAATAAATAGTTCTTTCAGTTTTGGATCAATCCAGTTCAGTTCACTTCAAAACAATCCAAAGTATTCTTTTTCCAACTTCGCTCAGTCCAAATCCACCCCTCCTCCTCCTCCCCCTGATTGACAGGCGTTGATTGATGGCTCCCCGAGAGCTTGATTGATAAGACAGGTGGTTGGTTCTCCGGTGTGTGTCTGTTGACGTAATGCTCCGTTCAGCCTCACTCCGCCGCCCCCCTGCCGTGACGCCACACGACTGACAGACACTAATGGCCTCCTCCACCTTTAATGTGCCAAACTAACCCCTCATGCTAACACGGCCTGTTTAAACAACCCCCCTTAAGTACCAAGCCACGGTGAACCCCCCAGCAAACCCCCATCAGGGTGTTTAAATCATTAGTGTCAGCCAGAGTGAGTGTGTGTGTGTGTGTGTGTGTGTGTGTGTGTGTGTGTGTGTGTGTGTGTGTGTGTGTGTGTGTGTGTGTGTGTGTGTGTGTGTGTGTGTGTGTGTCTGTGTGTGTGTGCCTGCGTCTACATGCATATGTGTGTGTGTGTGTGTGTGCGTGCGTGTGTGTGTGTGTGTGTGTGCGTGTGTTTGTATGGGTGTGTCTGTGTGTGTGTGTGTGTCTACATGCACATATGTGTTTGTGCGTGCGCGTGCGTGTGGATGTGTATGTGTGTGTATGTGTGTGTGTATGTGTGTGCGTGTTTGTGTGAACGTGTGTATGTATATTAGTGCGTTTGTGCGCACACACACATACACACACACACATGTATACAGACGCATGTACATACGTCCATATGGAAATCTGGCCGTATGTACGTATGTATGTGTGTGTGTGATTGTGTGTGTTCTGTGCTAACAGAGGCAGGTGTAGAGTCAATAACTCCAGTGTGTCAGTGTGAGAACCGCGCGCTGCCGTGTCTCTCAGTCTTGCGGCCCGGCTGACGGGGGGACGGGGGACGGGGGGGGACGGACCCAGAATGCTTTGTGCTGACGGCGCTGGGCTGTCACCGCGCACGGCCAGCGAGACAGGAAGTATTGATGGGAGGGAGGCAGGAGAGTCAGGGGAAAGCAACGCACTGCGTGTGTGTGTGCCGTTTATTTGTGTGCGCGTGCGACTGCGCGCGTGCATGTGTGTGCGTGTGTGTGTGTGTGTGAGTGTGTGTTTGTGTGTTTGCGTGCGTGTGCGCGTTTGTACGTGTACGTGCGTGTCGATGTGTGTGTGTGTGTGTACTTTAGCTTTGACAGGAAGGGGTTTGTGCGTAACAGGCTATTCTTTTCTGTTTCCTCTTGCTGAGGTCCTCAGGAAGACGGCCAAATGTGTGTGTGGGCTTATGTATTTTATTTGTGTGTGTGTGTGGCGTGTGTGTGTGTGTGTGTGCCTGTATATGCATACATGTGTATGTGGTTGTATATATGTATGTGGGCTCCATTCCAACTATCTGTTGGCCTCTTTCTCATGAGTCCCTAGAGAGGCACCTCCAGTCCTCCAGACATTCAGCCAACTGGGAGCTGGAGCTGAGGGGGGGGGGGGGGGGCTTGATTGCAGACAGGGTGAGAGTGAGATTGTGTGAGAGTAGTTGGGTGTGGGGGAGAGGGAGGGCGGAGGTGAGGTGGTGGTGGTGGAGGGCGGTGCCTTCCTGGTCTCCTGATTGCCTTCACATGAGGCGGTTGAACCTGGGCCCTCTGAACGCGGGCCGCTGCCCTTAAGGAGAGACGTGTGTTTAGTGTGGCCAGCCCCGGAGAGCCTATACTCCTACTGGCTGTTTCTGGTAGATAGAGGATGAAGTGTCTATAGTCGGTTGAGCATTTGACTACTTATGTTGTGGCGGAAAAGCAGTGGTCGTTCGGTCCGTTGGTCTATCTCTGTCCCCATTATGACCCGATTGAATAAACTTCAAAAGGCATAAACTAAAGGACATGATTGAATCAATCATCAGTTTTTAATCAGCTTCTTTTAGCTCTGGGAATAAAGGGTGTGTATTTGTATGTGTGAGCGTGTGAGTGTGAGTGTGAGTGTGAGTGTGTGTGTGTGTGAGCGTGTGAGTGTGAGTGTGAGTGTGAGTGTGAGTGTGTGTGTGTGTGTGTGTTAGCAAACGTGTGTGTATGTGCATGTCCACATCTAATAGCAGGAGGAAGTGCTGCTCTCTGAGGAAGCTTTAGAAGAGTTTAGCTGTGTCTCTGTTAGCTTACATATCACAGCTCATCGTCTGACCGCTGTAGCCTCAACCTGATATCTGATCTTTGCAGGGTTGGAGGATTACTCTCTGACACAAAAACACCTGAGTAAACTTACTGAACACACACACACACACACACACACACACACACACACACACACACACACACACACACACACACACACACACACACACACACACACACACACACACACACACACTCACACTCCCCCTTAGGCTGTCTGGCTAGGTCTTTCAGCAGACTTTTAACTGAGGAACAAATGGGCAACTCAGTGTGTGGGTGGGTGTGTGTGTAGAAATATATCCACCAGGTCAAAATGACAAATACTTTGCAATGCAATTATTCAAATACTTGCAGTCACATCAGTAGATAAGTCAATGAATTCATAATCAATAAAATAATAGAAGGAACAACATATATATCCATAAAACACATATTATAACACCACACGGTGTATCAGTACAGATAAGGTGTCCTACCTGGACCTCCGGCGAAGCAGCAGAGAGCTCGATGTTGTCCCCGAAGGCGGCCATGGAGAGGCGCACCAGGTTCCTGAGCATGCGCCGATGCTCCGCCTCTCGCCTCCCCCCGCCCTCGAGGGCCTTCGGCCGGCGCAGGGTCGCCGTGGAGCTGGAGCACGACGCCGGCCCCGCCCCCTCCTCCTCCTCGCCCTCCCCCGGCCCCGCCCCCTCCGAGCGCGCGGGCCGCCTCAGGGTGCCGCCGTGCGACAGCGAGGAGGTGGAGGAGGACGGGTTTCTGGCCCGCCGCAGCGTGCGGTACGGGGTGGCCGGCGTGCGGGGGAGGGTTCCGTCCAACTCGAAGCCTCCCGGTTTGCGGAGCGTTCGGGCGTAGGAGGAGGGCGGCGGGGAGGAGTCCGCGTCGAGGTAGGTCAGAGAGCGGAGGCTGGCGTTGTTGGCCGACGGCGCCACGCTGTACTGTCGCTCCGTCTGCGGCTCCTCGGGCGCCGCGGGGGCCGGGCCGAGGGGCTGGGCCTCGCCGTCGCCCTCCGACGGATCGTCTTTTCGGCCCCGGATGACGGGAATCAGCTGGATGTCCGACTTCCTGATGTTCTTCTGCGGGCGACGCGGGTGGCGGGTGTAGGTTGACTCCGCCTCCCGACAGTTGTAGGCCCGGTTGTCCCGTTTCTCGGGGCGGCAGAACGTGGTCACCAGAGCGATGGCGAGCATTAGCAGGAGGCAGGTGGCCCCGAGGCAGATGGCGATCATCATGGTGAAGCTGAGTTGCCTGCGGTTGCCGGCCCCCGAGTTCCTGAGGTGGTCTTTCAGGTTGATGAAGCTCACCTCCAGGGTCGCCTTAGTTACCAATCCAGGAGTACCCATGTCTGACACGGCCACGCCCACTGTAAACGTCTTCCCAATCAGCTCGGTGGCATTGGTGGTGTTCACGAAGAGCTGGCCCGTGGTGTTATCCAACCAGAATAATCCATCGGGATTTCCATCGGCAATGAGGAAACCGAGATCACCATTTGGCCCAGAATCTGGATCTTCCGCCTTGAGGACTGTAGCCAGGAACCCTACCACCCCTTCTCTGGCTGGTGGACCGATGGGAGAGGTGGTGGAACCTTCAGCCCCTTCATCGCCAAGTTCGATCACAATCTCGCCCTTGTCTGCGTTAACAGGCACGCTTAAATACGCCACCCCGTTTATCGCCATGGGCTCTTTGATGACGGGGTAGTTGTCGTTGATGTCTTCGATGTGGATGTTGACCGTGGCAGTGCTGGTGAGCGGAGGATAGCCCTGGTCCACGGCCTCCACAATGAAGGAGTAGTGGGCAGAATCCTCGTAGTCCAGCGACTTCTGTACGCTGACCATGCCACTGGTCCGGTGGACGGAGAAGTATGCCGTTGACGATCCCAGCTCGTTTGACTCCCGCATGGAGTAGGACACCCTTCCACTAAGCTCCATGTCGACATCATGGGCCTCCACTTGGAGGGCCATGTATCCAATCACGTTGTTCTCCTGGAAAGAGGCACTGTAGACGGGTTGAGTGAAGACAGGCGGGTTGTCATTCTCATCCTGAACATTGACGGTGAGGTGTTTCACGCAAGACAGTCGCGGGTCTCCGTGATCCTTGGCAAGGAGACTGATGTTATACTGCATGTGCTTCTCTCTATCGAGGCTGCCGTTGGTGACAATCATGTAGTTGTCCCCATGGATCTTTTTCAGATGGAAGGGCCCAGATCCTTCCTGGATGAAGGCATTTACTTTACCGTTGTCCCCTGAATCAGCGTCGGACACCATCACCAAGGCCAGGAAGGTGTCCCGAGGTGCTCCCTCACGGACCGTCGCGACGGGGGAGTCCGGAGGAGTCCAAGTGATGTGAATTCTCGGTGCATTATCGTTGATGTCCATCAGCTTGATCTGAAGCTTACAGTGGGACGGGATGGCGTTGGGTCCTCGGTCACGAGCCTGTATGTCCACTTCAAAAGAACGCCTGGCCTCGTAGTCCAGGGGTCCTTTCAGGGTCACAGACCCGGTTTCTTGATCGACGTCAAAGAGCTTCTGCAC
Organism: Gadus chalcogrammus; assembly: GCF_026213295.1. Taxonomy (NCBI): domain Eukaryota; kingdom Metazoa; phylum Chordata; class Actinopteri; order Gadiformes; family Gadidae; genus Gadus; species Gadus chalcogrammus. Next base: position 752,800 of record NC_079421.1, read on the forward strand.
CTCAGGCGGGGCGTGCTTGCTCAGGGAGTACTCGACCTCCCCGTTGGCCCCCTGGTCCGGATCTGTGGCCTTCACGTTGACCACGATGGTACCATGCACCGTGTTCTCGGCCAGCTCTACGACGGGTTTGCAGTCCTCAAAGACGGGGCTGTTGTCATTGGAGTCCAGTATATTAACTCGGACCGTTGTAGTCCCAGACCGGGGTGGGACGCCTTCATCCCAGGCCGTCAGGGTCAGCTCAAAGGTGGCCTGCGCCTCTCTGTCCAGCTCCTTAATGACCACCAACTCAGCTTGTTTGGAGCCGCCCGGCCCCACCGTCACCTCAAGGGCAAAGTGTTGATTGTCGGACAGCGAGTACGTCTGGAGCCCGTTGGGGCCGGCGTCGGGGTCCACCGCCCTGTCCAGGGGGATCCTCATCTGGAGGCTGGCGGTCTCCGAGATCTCCACTTCCTGCAGTTCTTCAGGGAAGGCGGGGCTGTGGTCGTTCAGATCCATCACCTCCACACGCACTCGCAGGAAGTCCATGGCGCCACCCTTCTTGTACAGGACGCTGAAGGCCAGCTCGCAGAGGTCCGCCCCGCGACACAGCTTCTCGCGGTCCAGCCAACTGAGGGTCGTCACCTCCCCGTCCCGGCCGCTGACGGAGAAGGGAAGGGCTTCCCCGTGCTCCACCACCTGGAAGTGGTCCATCGGGCCGCTGAAGCCGCGCTGACGCAGGTCGTCCAGCAGCCGGCCCACCCGCGTGCCGGCCGGCTGCTCCTCCCATAACCGGTACAGGATGGTGGAGGTGGCCGGGTCGGAGGGGGAGTGGGCCTCAGAACCAAGGCCCAGGGCCAGCAGCAGTAGAACCGGCAGCATGGCGCTCACAAGAGGTCACGGCTCCGACGGTCCGAGAGCTATTCACACATCTCCGCGATCGACTTTGAAAATACGATTTGAAAACTGTTAAACTAAATAAAAATTAATCTTTTCATGATGTTTTAAAGCATGTCAAAACAATATAAACGTGTGTACAAAAATGTCAGAATAGCAAATTAAGATCTAACTAAGTATCTTCTATTCAATCCCATCTCTCAAAATGAAAAGATAAACAAACAACAAAAAGTTACCTCTGTATCGGAAAGATATCCTTCAGTCCAACCCCACGGTAATTACACAGAACATATAATTAAGAGTCCATCCTCTTCCTCTCCGTCCCGCTCCGTCTCCACGCTCAACACAAGAGTTGGGATCTAACTGAGAAAGTTTGGAAGCTGGATTCCACGCCAGGCCGCCGCCCCCCGACCAATCAGAGCTCGGGAGGGGGAGCTGGAGTATGCAAATGATTAAAGTGTGTGTGTACCCTCCGTGGTGCAGAGCAGCGCGACCCGGGGAAACTGATCGGTTGCCCAGACAGTTCTGGAGTGTGTTTAAGGTTATATGATAGCCCCTAGCTGTCACTTTAGCAGTAGTCTGCCCCAACCCCTCTCTCTCTCTCTCTCTCTCTCTCTCTCTCTCTCTCTCCCCTCTCCCTCTCTCTCCCTCTCTCTCCCTCTCTTTCTCCCACCCTATCTCCATAGAATAATCACAACCTAAATCATTCTAAATTACTGTGTGATTGTGTGAGGTGGAGACTTGGAATCGAACAGACGGGCGAGAGTGCAGCTGTGTGCCTATAATCATTATAGAACATGTATTTTACGATTGGACATTAGTACAAAGTGTTAGGCATCTTGTAGTTAGAGGCTGAAGTGAACTGTCTACAGATTTATATGGGATATTTACATCTTTCTTGTCTCTCTCTCACACTATTCTCTCACTCTCGTTTTCGTGCTTCAACCCCCTCCTCCTCCTCCTCTCTCCCTTTATCTTAAGCTTGCTCTCTCTCTCCTTCCCTTACTCTCAAGATCGCTCTCTCTGTCTTCTTCTTCCCTCACATGTGCTTTGATTTCCCCCCATTCTCTCAGCACCTCTGACTCTCTCTCTCTCTCTCTCAACCCTCTCTCTCTCTGACGCTCTCTTTAACTATCTGACTTTGACTTGTTCAGACTAGCAAATCAACGCCAGTTACACATGTCTAGTCTGTGAGAGATCACTCATTAGAACAAATGCAACACAAAAAATGAAATATTTTTCTGGTGTAAATGTGATTTGCAAAACAACAAAGAATGACTGCACTTTGGTTAAAGTCACAATTATCCCTGTAAAAAACTAAATGCATCACTAAACTCTGAAGCTGAAACTTGATAGATGGAAAGGATTTACCCAGCATGCTTTGCTGCACCTGGAAATCACAACAAGGGAGATTTTCAAGCATATCGTATTCCTCCCCCCAGAGATTGTGTGTGTGTGTGTGTGTGTGTGTGTGTGTGTGTGTGTGTGTGTGTGTGTGTGTATGTGTGTGTGTGTGTGTGTGTGTGTGTGTGTGTGTGTGTGTGTTTTTCCTAATCTACTGTTTTCTATATTATACTCTCTGTTCTTATATCTTATCGATTCTATAATTCATTCTATTTGGTCCATGCATCACTCTTCTCTGATTAGTCATCGACTCAACCTCATTTGTATCACTCTCTTCCGTCTGTATAGCATTCCATCTCTGTTCTATCTCATCTCTGTCCAACTCTACCCCTGCCTCATCTTCTCTACTCGATTCTACTCTATGCAATTCTATTCTACATCATTCCAACCCGATGTAGCTCTATTCTTACAGGGTGTTTTCTGGGTGTGTTGAATATAGGACCAAGAGCAGGGGTCTACTTAGTGGACTTAGGGCCTCAGTAATAGGAATAGGAATTCTGCGACGGTGGTCCTGAATTTCTCCCCTTAACCTCCCCCAACGCAGACCCCCCAGCCCCCTTCACCCCTCGGGAGGTTTGTGTGGCTCACCGGGTCAACCAATAAGATTAGGATATCACTTGGGTAAACACACGTCTCCCTCCCACATCCAGACCCCTGTCCACGCACTATCTCTCCAGTGCTTTATGTCTGTGTGTGTGCGTGTGCGTGTGCGTGTGCGTGTGCGTGTGTGTGGTGACGTTTTTGTTAGGATTTAAGACATTGTTAAGCCATTAGACAGTTCTCAGACGTTAAACGTTAAAACAATAGACGTTAAGACATTAAGAAGTTGAAATGTTAGACGTTGGACAATAGAGTTGGAGACGTTAGTGTGCACGATTTTTAAAGGCATGTGCTGTTGTGAGTGGTTTATTATTCGCATGCAATGAATTGAATGCAACGTTTGCAGTGGTTTGACAGCTGCAAGACAGGCACACACACACACGCACAAACACAAACAAACAAACACAAACAGACAATGATGACGTTCTTTCCACTTGTAGGCGATACTCCACCTCTAGAGGCGTTTGTGTTTCAATTAGCCATTCATTTAGTTTACCGTCGGCTAATACGTTAGCATAAGAGACTCAAGAATGACATCTGCTCCTTGGTTTGTACCATTTGACTCCATCTAACAGTTTAAGCATATGGCATCTCTAACCTATTGGGCAGTAACCTAGAAACGGTGTGTGTGTGTGTGTGTGTGTGTGTGTGTGTGTGTGTGTGTGTGTGTGTGTGTGTGTGTGTGTGTGTGTGTGTGTGTGTGTGTGTGTGTGTGTGTGTGTGTGTGTGTGTGTGTGTGTGTGTGTCTTCAAGATAAAGAAGAATTTCTCTTCTTTGTGATCTTTCAGCCTTAACACACACACACACACACACACACACACACACACACACACACACACACACACACACACACACACACACACACACACACACACACACACACACACACACACACACACACACACACACAAACTGCATCTGGCACTGTAACTCCTTTAATGTGGTAAAGGCTTTAATCCTGGCCTGATCAACTCTTTACTGCTGTGTGTGTGAGTGTGAGTGTGTGTGTGTGCGCGTGTATGCCAATGTGTCTGGTATGCTTTAACCACCTGCATGATAAGCGTCTGGTTTTGTTGTTGTGACTGTGTGTGTGTGTGTGTGTGTGTGTGTGTGTGTGTGTGTGTGTGTGTGTGTGTGTGTGTGTGTGTGTGTGTGTGTGTGTGTGTGTGTGTGAGAGAGAGTTGGTGTTCGCGCGTGCATGCATTCTTGAGTACGTTGTGTTTGATTCGAAAGACAAGGAAAGGAAAGAGAAGGGAAAAAAACAAAACCCATTTGCTATCCTAAAGAAATCAGCCAGTGTAACCAGCCAGTGTAAACAGCTTCTTGCCCACTGTTTCATGGTTTACTGGTCGCCCAAACACCAGGACCCACTGTGAACAATAGTTCACAGTGGGTCTCATGGTGACTACAGAGGCTACAGGAAACAAGACAGGGTTACTTGCCGTCTTAGTGACTGACTAACTGGCTGTTAGACTGATTCCATGACTGTCTGACGTACTGACCAACTGACAAACGGGTTGACTGAAACACTAACTAGCTGATTTGAGTGACTGTCTCACCTGGGATGACAGGTACGTATCGGTTTAGGGGGCTGGTAAACAAGAAGCTGGCGTCCAACAGCCTGAATGCCTCACTGTCTGATTATAGCGAACATAGAGAGAAATAAACAATAACGCAATTGAGGGCGTATTGTTAAACACAGATGACTCTATCATTCCAAACCGGAGACAGAAGTGATACACAAGGGAATGATAGACACTCACACACAAGCACACGCACACACACACACACACACACACGCACGCACACACAAACACAGAGATAACCGTTCTGGCATGAGAAAACAAGCCCGACCTAGCTTCAAATCTGATCACCTGAACAAAGAAGTGTATGTTGTTTGGTCGTTTTCTTACTGAAAGGAAAAGGATTGCTTGTGACAGAGACCAAACAATACCAACCAAACACATAATCCTAGTTTGCTTGTTTTTATCGGTAAACCAAGCTTTAGTAGGATTATATCAACCTATTACAGTGCAGTCATTTCTATGTTATTGAACCGTTTTTTAGACAGGCCCAATGAGACCCCAAAATCTATTTCCTAGAGCATAGTGGCCAACACAGGCAGAGAAGAGGGAATATAGGATTTTTATTAGTGACGACAACTGAAAAGTGAGGAGGGCGCATACCAGTTTTGGGGTGGTGGCCCAGGTGTGTGCGCGTTTGCATGTGTGTGTGCGTGTGTAAAGCAGGCAAAGCAAAAACCAACACAAAAAGGAAGCCATATTTCCTGCAGCTTGGAGCAATAAGCAGGCTCTTGCTGCCTCTCTCCATCTCTCTCTCTCTCTCTCCCCCACACACACCATCACTCAGCCACACTCTGGTGAGGAAATGCTTTCCAGACAATATGAGGCCCCTGCGCCCACAGGAGTGGGGCTGTCCCGCAGTACCCCTGCCTCTCTTATCCTCTCTCTCTTCCTCCGGTAACCATACACAATAACCCCCTCCGAATCCCACTCTACACACAAACACACACGCACCTTTTACTACTGTATCAAGATCTCATAAAAGAGGACTAGTTTGTGTGTGCGTGATATTGTGTCTGTGTATTGTGTGTGCCTGTGTGTACCTGTGCAGGCATAAATATGTGTGTTGGCATACCCCTTATGCGTGTGTGTGTGTGTGTGTGTATGTGTGTGTGTGTGTGTGCGTGTGTGTGTGTGTCTGTGTGTGCGTGTGTGTGTCTGTGTGTGTGTGTGTGTGTGTGTGTGTGTGTGTGTGTGTGTGTGTGTGTGTGTGTGTGTGTGTGTGTCTGTGTGTGTGTGTGTGTGTTTGTGTGTGTGTGTGTGTGTGTTTGTATTTGTGTGTGGGTGAGTCAGGGTGGGTATGAGAGAGAGGAAAGCCTCAAGGCTGTTTCCTGTATAGACCTCTCATAAAACGTTCAGACCATTTTCAGTTTCCCATTGGGCTGATGTGCAAACCATAATAGCAGCTGAAAAACAGCTGAAAAAGAGTTCAAACCAGCTGAAGAGTTTAAAGCTATTGTTATGGGCCAACTTAATGCTAGTATGCTAGTAATATTCAGACTTCTTAAATGATCTGTGTTATCATGTCCTTCGTTTGCCTTTCATGTAATAAACTTTATTAAGTCTGTAAACGATAATGGAGCTGTTTTATAGACAAGCTGTTATTCAATAGATAAGAAGTTTCTGTTTGGGATTTGCCTGACCTTTAAATCCCCAAAATACCTACACAGCAGATGTATCCGAATATGTATGCTGTGTATCCTGTGCGTGTGCGTGTGTGTGTGTGTGTGTGTGTGTGTGTGTGTGGCGTGTGTGTGTGTGTGTGAGACCCCACTGCCTCCATTCGGTTTGGGAGTGACCGCGTGGACTGTTAACATCAGTGTAGCGTGTGATGACAGTGGGAGCCGTGCTAAAAGCTATCATACACCCTGTGGCCCATTAGCCGCATGCACAGCCTCCCTCCAAACACACCGCCTCGACCGGGAAGGATGGGGAGTGTGTGTGTGTGTGTGTGTGTGTGTGTGTGTGTGTGTGTGTGTGTGTGTGTGTGTGTGTGTGTGTGTGTGTGTGTGTGTGTGTGGGGTCTTTAAAGGAAATGCAGTTATCATGTCCATGGTGAACTACATTCACTGGTGGCTCCATGAAGGTGAAACAACACACTTGCGCGCACACACACACACACACACACACACACACACACACACACACACACAGTGAGAAATAAATGCTTTAACAGCAGCCTTTTGTCTCAGAGTCCATTATCCTGACTAAGCCTTCTAAAAGTGTGTGAGTCTCGGAATGGCCGGGGCCGACCACGGACCTCCTGTCAACGCCGGACCGGCCAGCCGTGTCCAGCTCTAATCCTATTGGTGGAGGCGCCCCCGACAACAGGTGATGACACAGGTCAGTTGACACCCAATGGCTGCGCGGCCTGAACCGGTTCACCCCCTCTGCTCTATTGTCCTCTCACTGTGCCGTTGTGTTGAACACTAAGGTGTTTGTTGACATGGTGACCCCTAACCCCCCCCCCCCCCAACCCCCCCCCCCCCACAGGGCAGTCCTCATCCTCCTTTTCTTTAAATGTTTTAGCAGACTTCCCTTTCCTTCAGACCCCCCGTCCCTCTCCCCCCGCCCCCCCTGTACCTACGCATCCCTGCACACACTTCCTGTGACAGGAAACAGCTTGGCAAGCCAGGCCTGAGGATGTCCTGCATAGGAGAGGAGGTGAGGAGTGAGGGGGAGGAGAGGGGAGGAAGGGAGGGTTGAGGGGAGAGGAGAGAGCAAAGGAGACAAAACTAGGAAAGAATGGAGATGAGAAGTGCGAGCATAGGAGTTGAGGATTGAGGAGGTGAAGTAAGGAGAGCCGAGGAGGAGAGAATGAGGAGGAGCAGGAGCAGGGGAGGGACAAGAAAGTGAGATAGATAAGCCTGATTTAGGAACAGTGTTGCCACAGTTACCTTGAAAAAGTAATCCGATTACTGATTACTATTTAGTCCTTAAAATAGTAACTTAGCTACTTTACTGATTACTTGATTTTAGAAGTAACTAAGTTAGATTACAAGTTATTTTAGTTACATTTAGCTGCGACAACACCCCCTGCCGCCTCAAAATAAAAAATTACAACCGGTTTTGCCAATACTAACTTTTTGCCCCCCCCCCCCCCTCCCCCCTGTCAACAATTGTTCTTCCCCCAGGTCCCCCAACAACTGGTCTCCCCCCCCCCCGTCAACAATTCTGCGCAGGGGGCTGGTAGGGGGAATTCGGGGGGGGCCATCAGTGCCTCTTGTATACAGGGCCCAGAATTTGATGCTACGGCCCTGGGTGCACACACTGACACTCGGCTTTCAACCGCTTCCGCCAACATTTATTGTCTACACAACATGTGTAGACAAAATATCCCTGTGCGCTTTACGGGGCGATCACTGGACGCATCTCCACACACACACACACACGCACGCAGCACCGCGCGACTAAGTACGCCGCTAATAACAACTGGTGGCGCGGGCTCTGGAGAGTCAAGGTCGACACTCGCCTCTGATAGATTTGGGGTCTTTGGAGACTTACGCTTCCCACGCACACGCACTCTCCCACAAACAGACGGACAGGCAGACAGACAGGCAGACAGACAGACGAACACACACCACTCCATCGCTCTCAACGCCAATCAGTGATCCTATAAAAAAAATAAAAAATAGTCACGCACAGTGACTTTGATGAGTAACTTTAATCTGATTACTGGTTTGGAAATACAAACGCGTCAGATTACTCGTTACTGAAAACAGTGGTCCGAGGCATCACTCTTGAGGAAGCCCCACACACACACACACACACACACACACACACACACACACACACACACACACACACACACCACACACACACACACACACACACACACACACACACACACACACACACACACACTCCCTGACCTAGGACCAATACGGGTCGAATCACACAAAAACTAAAACCAACACCTAATGTACACATGTGCGCACACACAGAAAGTTAGGCTTGTCCTGTTGTTCTTCCTGGCTGTGACCTTTAAATCCCCATCTGGCTGCTTCAGATGTTTTATACACACACACACACACACACCTGCATCTGGTGCACATACCCTCAGACCCACATTACCACAAAAACACACAAATACTGTAAAAAGTCAAAAACACATCTGCTGTGTTTTCAAACTGCTCTCTGCTTAACACACACACACACACACACACACACACACACACACACACACACACACACACACACACACACACCACACACCACACACACACACACACACACACACACACACACACACACACACACACACACACGTCTTAGCCCATGCCCCAGTTCTTTTGAGAGTTTGAGTTGGAGATTAATTTCCGTTCCTCTTTGTTCTCAACTTTTGAAAGGAAGTGTGTTGATGACAGAGCTCCGCCGCCGTCTCCGTAGACCTCGGCGTGGATAATTGGCAGAGGTGGGAAACTCCAGGTTCACAAATTACAGATCCTGCCCGGCTCCTGTCCACCCCTGCGGTGAGCGGAGCTGATTTCACTAATGAGCTGCTCCTCCAGGTCGCGCTAATCAGCTAACACACAAGTTTAGCTGTCCAAAAACACTGGCTAGGGTTTGTACCCTCAGAATCGACACTTTCCTCTGATGCTGATTGGTCCATTAGAGGACGACGTTTGCTTACCTGCGTAGGGACGGGTCTCTGGTTTAGCCTTGGTTACTTAAAACACTGCGCTCCAGACCCGGAGGAACTCTGAACAGGTGTAGCAGAGGACAGAGCAGCGTTCATCAGCTCTCTGTGGTACTAAATGCTTCCTGTCTCTTTCACTGGGTTTTTGCAAATGAGCGAGCCTCTGATGCCGGCGGCAGCCATTCTGTCTGTTGAGCTTCTCCTTCGTTCATTTAGTTTAGTTTTGGGAGGTGAGAGGAGTTTGAGTTCCTTCAAACGGTTCTGAAAAAGGTTTGGTTCCCTAAACCAACCGTAGCACAAGACTTGGAAACCTCTCTAAAAGTGCCAAACCTATTTTTTTAAATTTCCAAAGTTTAGGCACACTTTGTTAAGTTAGCTTTGATTTTAAATGATTTATCTACACAATAAAGTTAAGAGGAAGGCTGGACGGGTTGAATCAATGTACAGAAACGCTATTATTATGCAGCTCAGAGGGACGTTTCAAAAACGTTCTGACCCACGTCCGCCACGGCAGGCCCTAATATTTCATACATTACACACCTGACGCACGCATCGCCCTCTGACCCACAACCACACCTAGTGACAAAAGAGAGAAGGCCTCCGATCATGAACCTCCCCTCCTGGTGTCTGTGAGTCAGATCCTGGAAAGGCGTGGAGCGCATCCTCTAACTCACCAGACGCAATAAACATCCTTCTGACAGACCATGACAGGGTTGGGATTCTGATTCGCTCTGATTGGAACGCGACTCCCCATGGGATGTATTCATGCCAATCAGAAGCAACAGTTGTGACATTTTACCATTTACCAGAGAAGGCACTGTGTGCTGTTTTAAGAGTTTAACCTAAGAGTTTAAATAAGTCGCAAAGACTCTGTTGTAAATAAAACAAATATCGTTGACTTCTTTAGTGATGCAGACACACCTAATGAAGCCCACCCAGCCTGATGCAGCAGACCATCATCTGAAACCCCCTGACTTTAGTCCTCGAATGGAGCGCGGGCGGCTAACCAACGCACGCAAACCAAACAAGGCTAATTCTGTTACGCCTGGAAAGCAGCAGACATTCCCCAAATAGCTTAAAACACACCTTGAATTGAATTCTTGCTTTGCCATCTCGAGATGAGAAAGGAAGGAATGCGCTTCTTTAATTTAATTTTCTAGAAGGTTACATTTGCCTTTGCAGATGGAAGTAGCACATCGGTTCAGTGCCAGGTGAACGGAGAGGGGGGATTCTCCATGTGAATGTACTCTTTCAGGGCTCCATGGGAGTTGGTACCATGGCAGAGTAGAATCAATGGAATTTTTTTCCCCCAAATTATAAAAGAGTACTTTGATCACTAATGCAGAAAATAAAACAATTGTAATTTAAGAAAAGGGGCTTGAAGGTTTTTCTATTTAAGTACAGGTTTATGATGGATTAATAAATATTGATATTTGTGATAAACTAGTCTAATCCCATCCAATCAGAGAGGGAGAACAGAGGGGTACTGCAGAGGGAAGCCTTTAATGGTCTAAGCTCTCCGTTTGTCGGGCAGGTTGGGGGCCCACCACACCCCCTTACCCCCCGCGGGTCTCCTCTCAGAGGCCTGGCGACCCCCTCCCTCGGCCTCACCATCGCAGTCCTTCAGCTTCACCATGGTCATCATGTCCAGCAGGACCTCCACAGACAGCTTTAACAGACGGTTCTCCTCCTTCAACCTCTGGATCCGTCTCTTCTGCTCCTTCCCAGCTCCGCTCTCCTCACCTACTCCTCCGCCTTCTCCTCTGCCCCTCACCCACCTGCCTTCCTGAAAGCTCAGGCCTAGGCCCCGCCCCAGCGAGAGAGTGGGAGGAGCCGGGGAGTCCGGACCGAGCTCTGCGTCACGACTGCAGCCGGCTAGGTAGTGGCGGGAGGACAGGGAGCTGGGGGCGCGGTCCTGGGCAGGTCTGGGGTTGAAGGCTGAGGGGAAGGCAGAGGAAGCCATGCCCATGTTGACCAGGAGGCGCTGGAAGGGGGAACCCAGGCGGTATCTAGCTCCACGGGATGTCATTGCGTAGCCGGCCGCTGGGACACATTAAGTCAAACACAAAAAAACTTCAAACTCAAGCTTGAGTCTAGACTTCTCAGACTCCAATGGCTGCCCAGTGTCGAGTCATTATTGAACACGAATTGTTGTTAATCCGTTTACATGTTTATTTTAAGAATAACTTTTTTATAAACTGATTAATTACCTCAAAATATTTGAGCCACTAAAATGCGATTTCTATCGATCTTTTTAGTGGTGCGTTTGTTTGAATATTCCTCTCAGGCCCTGGGAATGCTGAACAATAGCTGGGCTCTGATGGCGCCCTCTAAGGGTTCAAATAAAATCCCAGCAATTCATACCTCAACAAATCCGAAGCTATCCTAAATGTATCCAGATTCCATACAGATGTTTCGAACAACCCCACAGAAAAGTAACTTCGCTTAGCCTACCTTCTCTCTATGCGAGGAGACTGGAGTTGACCCGTACTGTTGCTACGGCAACGGAGGCGAGCGACCTGACATTCCAACATGTCACGCGCTGGAACTTGAAACCGTTTCTAAAGGGGTGTCGTCGAACGTCTCGTCGTGCGTTCCCAATATCCATCGCACAGAAGAAAACCGGATTAAAGTACAGTTATGCTCGGGGCGCTTGGAAAAGGATTATGTCCTCTTTCCATAAATTACCGCCGATTGGAATAAACTAAGAGAGATCTGTCAGATTATCTAGAGCTGAAACCAATGACGGGGAAAGAAAATGAATGCATGAATGGATTTGTAGGCTATTTAATTGTTTTCAATGACAAAACCATGTTAATATTAGGCTAAATTTAAATCCACGGCGATACAACTGTTAAACAGAACTGTAAGAGATCCGAACCATTTCGTTGCATGTGGTTAAACGTGGTTTAATGGCGCCACCTGGTGGAATGTTTAAAACCACTCCAGATAGCTAAACGTTGGTGGACAAATAAAAGAAATCGGTATGTATTTTGAAGAACATTTATTCAACATAAAAAATAAAACTTTGCCCTTTTGATTTCTGTATTTTGTCTTTATTAACCCACTTTGTATGAACAAATAAGCCTCCAGAATTATTCTTGTTTCGGCCACTTGGCTTAGATTGATATTATTAGTGTGACAACATTCTGTAAAGCGTCCCCAAAAATAATTGGGGAGTCATTTTTTATCTTTACCTTTGGCTTTATCCGGTCAGTTTGCCACTGCGTCCAACCAATTCTCGCTCAAGGAGAAGTCTTGCTCTGAAATAAGGCTGATAAACAGGAGAGGTCTTGCTCTGAAGTTGTGGAAGTGGTTGCAGGAAGAGAACGGTGGAAACGTGAGCTGAAGAGGGGACTGCAGGCCAGAGTTCGATGTGTTGTTCCACTGAAAGCGTATTTTTGTGATATCCTAAAGATCTGTCTGAGGGACGGTTGAAATTGTAAAACGATAAGGACACAATCATTTATTTATTTATTTATTATTATTATTATTTTTCCACAATGTCTTGTTTTTAAACAATTTATGATAACTTTATGCTCTGTAAGGTGACCTTGGGTGTCTTGAAAGGAGCCTCTAAATGAAATGTATTATTATTATTACATGGGTTGGAGTTAGGACTGCTGGGATGGAAATGTTATGTTGGACTACAGAAAGTAAAGCTTAGCGTTATCTTAAATATTTGGGTAAACAAATGTTTGAATTGTGCAACAATAGCTACGGGTGAGGTTGAAGTCAAGGAAAAGATCTGGGTCGATGTGATCAGGCGTCATGGGTCAGAGGTCAACGGGGGCGTGAGGAATCAGGCAGGAGGAGGCCAGGTCCACCAGGTCAACCCCGGCGTAGAGACGGCTGAACGAGCCGAGCACCCCCAGAGAGGAGAAGCCGATCAGAGCCCACAGAACCTTGGCACCAAAATACAAAGGAGCCAGCCTAGAGAGACACAGGGGGACAGACAGGGAGAGAGGAAGGTAGAGACTGTGATTCAGACAGGTAGAGGATGTGAGACAGATATTCAGACCGGTACGGACTGCGAGACAGATAGGCGATGAGACAGGTCGACAGCAGACCGGTAGAGGATGTGAGACAGGAAGAGGCTTTGAAACAGGTGGACAGAATGGTATATGCTGCGTGACAGTATATGCTGCTAGACAGTTAAAGCCTTTTACACAGTTAAACATAGAGGAGAGGCTGTGAGGGCAGGTGACAGATAAGGTTGGACCAACACAAACAGACATGCAAATCAGACCGACCGTTGCCGGGAGGACTGGCAGTAACCACTGAAGTAGCGGTAGCGGGAGTACAGGTACAGCAGCCCACACAACGTGGAAACACCTGTAACCAAAGACAAAACATTACATAACCACAAACTTCCCTATTTTACTAGCGGAAGTGCAAAACTTTCCATCTCATTCAGATCTAATCAGTTTTTTTTTTACTTCATGGTAACCAGATCCTGATTCCCAGTGCTTTAAGCCTACACAACTCCATCTACTGGATGTAATGAACGGCAAAAAGAATATCCTGAGTAGAGTCCATGTCTGATGTACAAGGTCGACTAAGTGGTTAAAAAACGTTTAAATTACTTAAATACATAAAATAACTGCGTTAACTCCGCCCTCTCATGTGTGAGGTCATGTTGGTTGAACCCTGCCTGAGCAGTCTTCCAGGTTCACATCCATTCGAACACAGTGCTTCTCACTGGCGTTGGGTAGAAGGTGTTTTTTAGGATTTGATCCCAAAAGCTTAGAACTACCAAGTTCAAAACGATTGTAGGATCAACCTGGAGCTCATATGGGTGGACAGTGGTGACGTAATGGAGGCCTTTTAGTTCAAACTGAAGACAGCACCAGTCCCGTACCTGGGTGGAAGAAGAGGCCTGAAGTCCACAGCAGCGTGATGAAGATGGGGAAATACTCTGTGCAGTTGACTCTGAACTCAGAGATCAGGTGCAGTGAGACGAGGAGAAGAATAGGAGGATTAACACAGGGAAGAAACCCCCCAATTTCAGCAGAACGCCATGGAGAAGTATTAATCGAGTAGTATTACTACAAACTATATTAGAGTAGATCACAACATGTGGGGAAATACTGGAGCAGTACAACAAAATAAAAAGTACAAATACATACTATTAATAGATGTTATTACTAAATACTATTAATGGATTAGTATACTACATACTATTGATGGTATAGTAGTTAAAGAATCAGGATTATGACTATATATTTGCATTAAAAAACTATGAATGGTCTTCTAAGATAAGGTAAGATAATAAATACACTGTTCTTATATGAAGGGAAATCCTATTGGCGTCATAAAATCTGTTAAATTTGAATGAACAAATAAATGCACAAGCATGTACAAAAACAGAACTGTTATGTCTAGAATATGGGGGTTAAACTGACTGCGCTCTGTAAAGTCGTTCAAACTCGGGAGGACCAGAGGTAGAAGGAGGGGTCACCGAGTACTTTCTCCGAGCATAGACCACCTGCAGAGAAAAATAGACTACAAACGCACACACAACGCTTTTAATGGACATCAATGAAGGAATTATTGAATAAAGACAAACACCGCTTTTTAGGTTTATCTCTCACACACAAACACACACATCCAATTTGTTGTGGTTAACTATCCTATCTCAACTATCCTGTAATTTATTTTGTATTAGATTATGGGTACATTTTCATACTACTTTGTCTATCACAGGAATAAAGTGGACCATCAACGATACACCTAACCCTATGAATCTTGTTGAGGTCTATCTGCCGTCACACCTGTACAATCCAGGTGAGTCCTCGTTAGCTCGTTAGGAGAGGGTCTTACCTTGCTCCATCACAGCCAGCAGCGACACCGCCCCAAGACCTACCAGGTGGTCCGTCATGCTTCCACCAGAGGAAGAGCACTTCTGCCCTCTCTCACAACTTACTCATTCCTTTCTACACACAGCCGCTCAGGCGTAACCTGACGCATGCACTCCAAATGTGGGCGGACCTTATCTGACAGGTAGGAATGAAGAACTGTTTTCTCAATAGTTTATGCTGCAGAACAGTACAGTTATATGCTCCTATAACGGCTAGCCGTTGGGAGTTGCTGGACCGGCCCAATTGTCGATCCAGCGATGAAATTCATTCATCTTCAGTAGTAGATTTCGAGGAGAGGGTTACTGATCCCACCTGCCTCTAGTCCTCACAGGACGTGAGCTAACAGTCAGGGTTAGGTGCCTTGCTCAAGGACACCTCGACACTCAGCTAGGAGGAGCCGGGGATCGAACCAACAACCTTCAGGTTACCAGGCAACCCGCTCTACCTCCTGAGCTACTGCCGCCCAAGAAGACCCTGATGAGCAGACACACAATTTGCCTAGTAGGTAAATAAGGCAGAACTCTGCTAGTCCTCCTGGGTAAACAAATAGCTGCTTTGTTAGGTTTGGAAAGAAACTGAATAGGGGTCGTCCTACTTCTTTTTTTAACCAAGTTTCCCAAACTTAAGTACTCCACCCTGAGGTTATCTGGGCAGGATATCCTCACATGGAATAAATAACTTGGGGAGAAAACTGCCATTTTCCGTTGTCCATAAGTGTTTTTTACTCATGTGGCAGAGTAATTTGAATAGAATATGTAATCTGAAGTACATGGAAGTGCCAATGAAATGGACACTTCAGCTAGTCGCAAAGTAAAAAAAATGTAGCGTACAAAAGTATTTTGAGCCAACAGCAGGTTGTTCAATGTTACGTTGTAAGCTTGGAGAACATGACACCCAACTGGATTGCAGCCTGGATGAAGGCTCTATATAATAATTTAGCCAGCTGTCTTCGCAAGGCCAGCACTTGGGATCATCCATGTGGGGTCACGGAGAGAAAATACAAGATGAAAGTCATTAGGCTTAAAACCCAAGGAGGCATTTAACCAGCGCAGGCCCAAACACACAACCTGGAGCATACATACATACACATCCGCCCAACGCACACCAAAGAAAGACAAGAGACCAAGACTCAATTTCTATAAACTATATTTACATAATACTCTTGTCTTACAGAGAACCATATAAAAAGTATAAAATACTTACAAAACTCGGCCACAATATATAAAAATAACCTCTATCTTCTCCAGTACATTAGGAAAGGCAACATACAAAAAAATAGACTTAGACATTTATACAGAACCAGATTCACTACAGCTCCGGACCCGAGCCCTCCTGGGCCGCCGCAGTGGAGCTATCGGTTTGGAAGAATGAACACTACCAGCCCCAGATGTTAATTAACAAATTATTAAAATATACTACACAATAGTTAAGTGAAAATCAATACAATGCATATGTTTCTTATCGTATGAAACTCCATCACAGACAGTACAGTAACCTTTTTTTTTAGACCCCTTTTTTCTTTATTCCGTGGGTCTTTTCAAACTTTGTCCCTGTGAGCAACTGCAGCTGGGCAACCCACCAATCAGGAACCACTTAGCTGGTTCGGAATACCGAAGCCAAGGTCAGTTTAGACAGTGAAAGGTAACTTTTTAATCACATCTTTAAAACTAAGATGGGACCAAACTTCTCTTTATATTCCATACACAGACAGCCATGTCTCACATACTGCAGCCCAATTCTATCTAGCCATCCATTTCCTGGGATCACAGTAAATTAATGGGACATACATATCCATTTAGTAATGTATTCCGAAAGTCACCTTGTATCTGATGAATTGCAGAATACATGGCTCAACAGACTAATTGCATCACAAGTTGTTGGTGCAAAATGACTCCCTAGAAGCCGCAACAGGAAAGATGATTCATCAGGACACTTCCGTTCAAATGAAATTTCCCAAGTTGGAGCAATATGGATGAGACTAGGAGCAGGGAGTGGGCTGATGACATCCTTATTTCTGTGATCAACTTAGTGTTAGCACTTTTCTAACCGTGAGAGAATTGGCAGTGGAATGACATCACGGTAAGCATCATCTCAGGGGGGGGCAGTGATTGGACGCAGAGGCAGCGTGGCTCGGGCAGCAGAACAATGACCCCATTGTGTTGTGTTCCTGTCAGGGAGAGCTGGCGCGGCATCAACCCAGATAATACTGGATATATTTACATCTGAGAAAACAGCCACACAGTGCTGTCTACGTGTGTGAGCAGTTTGGTTAAAGGTTGTGTATTGTTGAACAGTTAGTTGGTTGTAAGCAAGCCATGGATGGTGCATCCTCAGTCCTAAACATCCTAAACTCTGGGCTGGCCTTGAGCCAGATACTTATCCCCTGCCATTTATTTTTATATTCCCCGTTATGCAGCTCTGACCTAGCCCTTCTTACAGAAACTACTCACAAAAGGCAACAACATGAGTGGCAACAACAAGAAATCAATAGTGCCCATTGCAGATTGGTTCAATCTTCGCCCTTATCCCCCCTCTTTGAAAGATAACTGGCAATTCTTGGTATTCATTTGAGCCAATTAATTACACAGGGACTGCAGTGTCTATTCGAAACAGTCGATAGAAACTGACGTCACGAGACATTTACTGCACCACCAAGGCACTTCCCACCCCCCGCGAGTCCCTGCGATGTTATTGGATGATAGTCATCATGGTAACTTAGGGATTAGTGTGGTTTCAGGGTCAACTTTCCAATTTTGGGAACTTTCAAGGATTTCGCAAGTTAGCAGAAATCTTAGATAGTCAAAACATTTAAATGTGTTATAGCAGAAAATGGGCTCGGTGGACCCAGCGTACAGTTAGGCTATATGACTATGCTTTAACATCCCAATTAGCATGTTGTATGCCAACAAGCCCACAATCAACCTAGATATTTTCTTTCGAAAATGCACCCTCTCGCTATTACTATAATTCTTATGCCACAGGGGAAACAACTCGAACTTATGGTTTTTCGAAAAAGAAAAGGTTGGAATCAAGATGGCTGCTCCCGTTACTTCCAAGAATCGAGGCGTTTACACCGGATAAGAACCTTCTCCAGGAGCTGCTTCAGCAGGTTTACTTGGCAGCGGCATACCCTCGCCGCGCCGCGAGCCCCCGTCCTCTGTACAGTGTTGAGATTCAGCTGCTTGTGGCCAACCTGAAAGCCATTCACAATCCAACGAGGAGGAGGGACGGTCACCCTCCTCCTCCTCGGGAAGGGGGTCGCCTCCTCCCAGAGTCCCCCCCTCTCCGCACCACGCGAGTGTCTGCGCTCCCGAAGGCCAGAAGGGGGCTCAGGGGAGGGGGCTCAGGGGAGGGGGTCCGAGCAGTGCTGGCTGTTGAGGAGCTCGTCCAGGTCGTCCATCCACTCCTGGGTGCTCTGGCCCTTCAGCAGGGAGTCCACCAGGTCGCTCTCCCCCGGGAAGCTGGGCAGGCCGCCGCTGGCCACCGCCGGGCCGTAGCCGAACGACAGCTGCTGCTGCTGCTGGTTCAGCGTCCGGGTGACCTGGTAACCCTGGTTACACTGCAGGGCCTGGCGCCCGCCGCCCTGGGGCTGTCCGAAGCCCCCCAGGTCGGGCAGCATGGGCTGGCCCTGGACGGCCTGCTGCTGAGGCTGCTGGCCGGCCATGTTGGCCTGCATCATCTGCTGCCCCAGGGGCCTGCCGCCCGGGGGGGCCCCGAAGGGCGCCGCGCCCGACGGCATCTTGGCCCCGCGGGGCTGCTGCATCTGGAAGGGGAGGGGGGGGCCGGAGAAGGCCGGCGCCAAGCCCCCGTTACTGGAGGCCGCCTGCTGCTGCTGCTGCCAGCCCTGGCTCTGGACGCTCTGCAGGCCGCCGGCCATCGGGCCCCCCAGGCCGGCCGCCATGGCCCCGGGGAGCCGGGGGGGGGCCAGCTGCTGCTGCTGCTTGAGGAGGGCGGCGGGGGGCTGGTTCTTCAGGTGCTGCTGCTGCTGCGCCAGCAGGCTCTGCCTGTAGGCGGCGCTCATGGGCCCCAGCGGCTGTCTCTGAATGCTGCCCTGCTGCGAGGGGTGCATGTTCATACTGTTGTACAGCACCTGCTGCACGTCCAGGGCCCCGCCCCCCCCACACGACGGCAGGCTGAGGTCAGCCGGGGGGGCGCCGGGGGGCGGGGCCACGCCTGCCCCGGGCCCGCCCCCCTGGCCCCCCAGGCCCATCCCCATCATGCCCTGGTTCTGAGGGAACATCCGCTGGGTCCCGGGGGCGGGGCCTCCCATGGCACCAACGCCTCCCATTGGCTGAGAGGAAGCTGTGGAAAGAAAGGAGGCTGCGTCATCACAAACCCTCTCCCAGAACCCACAAGTTCACCTTCCACCACCTCGTTCAGGGCCGCTGACGGACTGCACTGTTGGGCCCTGACCCTAACCTAACCCTAACCTAACCCTAACCTTCCACCACCTCGTTCAGGGCCGCTGACGGACTGCACTGTTGGGCCCTGACCCTAACCTAACCCTAACCTTCCACCACCTCGTTCAGGGCCGCTGACGGACTGCACTGTTGGGCCCTGACCCTAACCTAACCCTAACCTTCCACCACCTCGTTCAGAGCCGCTGACGGACTGCACTGTTGGGCCCCAACCCTAACCTAACCCTAACCTTCCACCACCTCGTTCAGGGCCGCTGACGGACTGCACTGTTGGGCCCTGACCCTAACCTAACCCTAACCTTCCACCACCTCGTTCAGAGCCGCTGACGGACTGCACTGTTGGGCCCTGACCCTAACCTAACCCTAACCTTCCACCACCTCGTTCAGGGCCGCTGACGGACTGCACTGTTGGGCCCTGACCCTAACCTAACCCTAACCTTCCACCACCTCGTTCAGGGCCGCTGACGGACTGCACTGTTGGGCCCTGACCCTAACCTAACCCTAACCTTCCACCACCTCATTCAGGGCCGCTGACGCTGCAGCTCCCTGGACAGCGGCTCTCGCTCCAGAGTCAAACGAACCCCCTTTACACAGAACCCGAGCCCACGCCAAGCAGACATTATCAGCGCCACGCGTACTCAAGGAAAAAAAACTCAGCTTTGATGACTGGCTCGGCCCGTTCTCCGTTAGCGTCTACGCTAGCAGACTGCAGCGTCGGTATGCCATCACATAGAAATGGCAGACTTATGGATTCATCTCACTTTTATTAAATTGGTTGATACACTAAAATGGTAAGGCCAAGTACAAGTATTCTACTGATAATCAATGAAACATGCAAAAATAACAAGCATGCTAGAAGTGCTGTTCCAATTATATTATTTTTTGTTTGCATGGGAAAATATACACTTTGTGCCCTGTGGTGATTAATGAATAAGATGATCATTCAAAACATATTTTTTTATTTTTGTTAGTCTAGAGTCCAGGGGTCTCATTGATAACCGTTGCGTACGCACAAAACGTGTCTGAAAGTGGCGTACGTCAATTTCCACGCCAAGGTTGTGATCTATAAAAAACAAACTTCCTCCGAACCATGCGTACGCATGGTTTGGAGGAAAAGGAGAATTGGTGACACAGATGGTGTGTTGGTGAACTGATGATGAACTGATCATCAGTTCACCAACACAGTCAGATGAACTGACTGAAGAAATGTAGAGAGGAACGATTATGTTTTATCATCGCCCTTCATAAGTTAATTTCAACCCGTATCATGCGTTAAATCTATGTAATCAGTATAATTTAAGTCAACTGCGTTATTTCTCAGTTATAACTCCAGAAACATCTCCTTAGAATAGAAATTAAAAAAAAATCTCTATATTTAATCCCATCACTCCATACTGTCCACTGACGGCGCGACTGCATGGAATAAAGCATCTATCCAACATGTGTCAATAACATAAGATTTTTATGCGACACTGTAAACACAATCAAATGTCAATTAAATCCCAAGTGTGGAAAACCAAGCCACATACTCATCACAAGCGTTATATTATTGTCCGTTCCTCTTGATGCCTTTCATGACAAATCAGGCATTAAAAAGGGGTTATGTTCAAGAACATTTTACGTGGGTGATTACAAACTGATTATCCAAGGTGTTCCCGGTCAGTCTTATTACCGTAACCCTATAAATACAGAGGTGAGCGCCGTGGTAATGCTGCACCATGGCACTGCTGGAGGACCATGCAAATGGCAGGATTCGGACGGAGAGGGTCTTCAGGGACAATAACGATTTATTGGTACATAAAAATATGTACCGTTATGTCCACTTCTTTTTTAATCCTGGGACTGTGCGCTCCGTGCTACTGAGCGCACAGTCCGTGAAACCTCCGTGAAATTTCGCTTTTTTGCTTTTCTCAGTCCTTCTGCCATTGTTTCCGACAAGACATAATACTTGCATCTGAGACTGTTTGATATGCAGATCGCATTCATGAGGTCGTATTCATTGACCATTTATGGTTAAAAAGGGGCGTGTACAGGGCGGAATTTGAAGCTGATTCAGCTGCGCACACTTGTAGGCACTCTGTGATTCATAAAGCAAAGATTGCTTCGAGGTGTTGTAACATAATTCCCACATTCATACCAAGGCCACATATGCCCTTGCCAATTAAAAGAGTCTTCTTTCCCATGCTAAGGAGGGATCCGGAGCCTAGGGAGGCGTCCAGCTCATAAAGGAGGCCATTCATCATGTGCCATTTCTAGAGATACGAGCGGTCAAGATGTTCGAGAGACCCAGACGCTCAAGGCCACAAGAACAAGTGTAATTCCGGCACATAGCCACGAACAAAGTTGCAATGCCAACACATAGCCGCAAGGGACAGCATAAAGACACATACGGGTATCCAGGAGGCGGGAGTTCAGCACCATGCTTAGCCAATCAGAGCACATAACTGAGTCCACGTCTGCCCAGTAGATAAGTCACAACACATAGCCCAGGGGGCTAGAACACGCCAGGTAAAGCATCCTTCAGATGCCCTACTAAGTGTATCTCCACGCGTGCCCATACAATTCCCCTCCTTTTGCTTCCTAGAGACTAGTCAAAAACATTACCAAATAAAGTGAGTTAAAGCGATCCTGAATCGGCAGACTTTTTCCAAAAGAACGCGGCGATATGGTGACCCCGACGTGATTCTGAGGAAAGGCCAAGGAGCAGGAGAGCTGCAGAGGCGAGCGACGGGCGTGACTCACCATCTCTTCCACAGGCGCCACAAAGCAGGTTAGCAGAACCTATTGTCTTTAAGACTGAATCTGCATTAGGATTAGACTTAGAAATGTTAGGTTGAGGCCAACGTCCCGCCGTGTACGCTCTGTGTAATCGACGTAAAGTTGAAAAATCGCTGAGAGCTCTGAAGGAGATTGAATTAAAATAATATTTTTTGTATGACTAATGGAGGAAGCAAAGGGCCAGAATTGTATAAATTTGTTAGAAGTCGAGGGACACTATATAGTCTGGCTTCAACAAGGGGCCGAGGGACATTAAGTCTGGCTCCGCATAGATGTTGGAAGTCGAGGGACACTTGTGGTCCGGCTTAAGGAGGAGCGTGCGTGATAGGAGTCTGGCGGGTCCAGAGAAGATACTCCTTGCTGCGAGAAGGCATCGGTTGGAATCTGACACAGCAACACTGCTATCCATATGGTACTACCCTGCTTCAATAACAAGGCTTTTTGTGTGAATAACCTTGCTATGTGCGCAACGCTCGCTCGCTATGTAAAGCTATTTTGCTGTGGGGGTCTGTTGGTATTTTTCTGTGTGTGCGTTTAGAGGAGACAGAGTGAGAGAGGTCTGTGGGTGTGTTTCTGTGTGTGGAGGAGACAGAATGAGAGAGGTCTGTGGGTGTGTTTCTGTGTGTGCGTTGAGGAGACAGAATGAGAGAGGTCTGTGGGTGTGTTTCTGTGCGTTGAGGAGACAGAATGAGAGAGGTCTGTGGGTGTGTTTCTGTGTGTGCGTTGAGGAGACAGAATGAGAGAGGTCTGTGGGTGTGTTTCTGTGTGTGTGGAGGAGACAGAATGAGAGAGGTCTGTGGGTGTGTTTCTGTGTGTGTGTGGAGGAGACAGAATGAGAGAGGTCTGTGGGTGTGTTTCTGTGTGTGCGTTGAGGAGACAGAATGAGAGAGGTCTGTGGGTGTGTTTCTGTGTGTGGAGGAGACAGAATGAGAGAGGTCTGTGGGTGTGTTTCTGTGTGTGGAGGAGACAGAATGAGAGAGGTCTGTGGGTGTGTTTCTGTGCGTTGAGGAGACAGAATGAGAGAGGTCTGTGGGTGTGTTTCTGTGTGTGGAGGAGACAGAATGAGAGAGGTCTGTGGGTGTGTTTCTGTGTGTGGAGGAGACAGAATGAGAGAGGTCTGTGGGTGTGTTTCTGTGCGTTGAGGAGACAGAGTGAGAGAGGTCTGTGGGTGTGTTTCTGTGCGTTGAGGAGACAGAATGAGAGAGGTCTGTGGGTGTGTTTCTGTGTGTGGAGGAGACAGAATGAGAGAGGTCTGTGGGTGTGTTTCTGTGTGTGGAGGAGACAGAATGAGAGAGGTCTGTGGGTGTGTTTCTGTGCGTTGAGGAGACAGAGTGAGAGAGGTCTGTGGGTGTGTTTCTGTGTGTGCGTTTGAAGGAGAGAAAGGTCTGTTTAGGTGTGTGTGTGTGTGTGTGTGTGTGTGTGTGTGAGAGGTGCACTGTAGCAGATAGAGGAGCAAGCCTCCTGGCTGCTAATGGAGTGCGGGTGTCTGACATTATGGTCTGTTCATATTAATTGTTAGTTTGTTCATCTTTGTGGGTACGAGAGAAGCCGTGTGTGAAGTCAGTGTGAATGACAGACAGCATGCACATGTCAATGTGCGTTTGTGTGAGAGGGAGCGAGATAAACAAGGAGGGCTAAAGTCGGAGGACGATCGAGAGGGACCACTCTCCCTCCTCTAGTCTGTCAGAGGGAGCGATAGACAGGGTGTTCTTCTGAGAGTGGACGGTTGCTTCAGAAACACGGACAGAGACTCCGTTAGGCTGTCAGGCCCCGAGATCTTTTAGTCCCCGTTCCCCATATTTGAAGTCCTCTACTCCAACTCATGTTGTAGTTCCCCTCCCTAGAATTGTATGAAAGTTAGAACCTGTGAGGGTATTTTGGTTCGGCCTGACGAGGCCTGTACTAATTTCGGTGGTCAGCTTCGTCGTCTTGAAACTGTTGAAATCTGGAAAGGGGGAGCACCAGTAAAGTTATTTATAATAGTGAAAAGTTATTTGGGAACGGATGTGGCAAGATGGGATTGTGAATGCAGGGACAGAAGGATCCCTTTGTGTGGGGTTTTTTTTCTGAAGAAAGTAGTCCAATCTGTTGTCCCTTTTAACTCACTTTATTTGTTAAAGTAGGCCTAACTGGTAACTATGGTAACTATGAAGCAAAAGAGAGGGAATTGGATCTAACCCGTATTGAAAATAATATCGTGCACTACTTGAGTCCCGGGCTTAGGCCCGGTCCTCTCGGCGGGGCTACCTATTCGTTCTGGCCTAAATCTGAACTCCACGCTGGTTTCTATCAAGTGGGCGTGGCCTATGTGAAGTAGGCGTGGCCGTTGTGACGTATTGGCGCCGCACTCCTCACCTGTCTAAAGGTGATGCCATCTGTGGCTGGAGTAGTTATTGCAGCTTGTGTGTTCGATCCTGCTTCCTAGTGGCTATGTGAGGGTAATGCAGCTTGTGTGTTCGATCCTGCTTCCTAGTGGCTATGTGAGGGTAATGCAGCTTGTGTGTTCGATCCTGCTTCCTAGTGGCTATGTGAGGGTAATGCAGCTTGTGTGTTTGATCCTGCCTCCTAGTGGCTATGTGAGGGTAATGCAGCTTGTGTGTTCGATCCTGCTTCCTAGTGGCTATGTGAGGGTAATGCAGCTTGTGTGTTTGATCCTGCTTCCTAGTGGCTATGTGAGGGTAATGCAGCTTGTGTGTTCGATCCTGCTTCCTAGTGGCTATGTGAGGGTAATGCAGCTTGTGTGTTTGATCCTGCTTCCTAGTGGCTATGTGAGGGTAATGCAGCTTGTGTGTTCGATCCTGCTTCCTAGTGGCTATGTGGGGGCAGCTTATGTGCTTAAAATTCGTAACATGTGTGAGATAGTTACTAGGCCTTGTTCCACGATGGGGACTGGAGGATATTGCATTCCAGGCTTATCTGTTAACAGTCCTAGGTGCTGCTTGACCCTAAGGGGAGTGAGGAGGGGTGAGAGAGAGAACACATTTCACCCCCATTTGTCGACCTAAACCATTCAGGCAGCACAGAGAGACGCACTAACACACACTTCAGAGAAAGGATATAGAGAGTGTACTCTCCTAAAGATAAAAGCATGTGGTGGCCATACGCCATAGAATACCACACATCCCAGGAATGCAGGTAAGAGCTCTGTTGAGTTTTTAGGCTTTGATCAATTTGTAGTTCCCCGTCTGCCATGTTTGAAGTTCTTTGTAGTCTCTGTCCATAGGCTTCACCAGAACAACCCCTCTGCTGGTTTCTCCCACACCCAGCCCCCGGGGCACGCGCTTCAAGGCGTTATGGCCGCACCCAACGTGGGAGGGAGACACGCAGAGAGAGAGAGAAGCCACATTCCACCCTTATCTGTTGTCTTGCACCAAACAGCACCACGTACTGAGGAGAGAGAGAGAGCGTGCTCTCCTGAGGGAGGGAGAGAGTCACAGGGAGACTCTGGAAGATACTCCTCTTCCTAGGACAACAGTTATCATTCATGATGAACATCGAAGTTCATGAGGAGGTTATAAGGACAATAACGTTGATACTTTAATAGGACAACAGCGATGATAATCTAATGCAATTGGACTAAAGAAGGTGTTGCTATTAACCAAGTGATTATTATTATCTTCACACAGGAAAGAATATTTGAATAAATATAGGCACAGTCACGATTACTTGGCAGGGTCACTGTGGGCACTGGCTCACTTGATCATGAAGTGACGAGCTGCAACAATCATAGGAAGACCCAGGTGGGTTGTAAGGAGGAACAGAAGTCAGATATGCCAGCTCAGGCAGTGGAAGTGGTGGCTCAGGCAGGGGCAAGTCGTGTTTTCGTTTATTTAACCTTTGCGGTGTATACTGACTCGTGTATTGTTTTAGTACTTGACCATGTTAAACTTCGGCAACAGTGTGGTTTCAAGGCGGCTGTTGGTAAACCCACCAATATCGACATTTGGTTTTGGATATACTGGCTTTGGTTTCCCCTTCCCAATAGATTGTTTTATTTAAAGATAGTTATGGTTAGGGACTTCAAACTTGGTTGCACCAACGGTGTTGTCAGGTTTGCTCATAATTTAATGTGCATGGCATTAGCAATGCGCAAGGAGGGAAGTACTGAGAAATTAAATCAAAGTGTGGATACTGTAATCAGACTTTTGACTCAATTGAATTGTGTAGATGCACTACCACTAGCACTAATGAGTTATCACATGCAAGCTAACAGAAGGACTCATCTAACCAGGCATGAAATGCTTACGGGTCGACCCATGCCTTCACCTATATTTCGAGGGCCCCATAAGGGACTTCCATTAGAGCAATTAGAAATAGAATCAAGAAAATATGTTTGACAACTAACTGCTATACATGAGTTTATATTCCCACAAGGGAAACACAAAGTTCCAGGGCCGGTGGAGGAGCCAGATGCAGACACGCCCGGAGCTGACCAACTACCCAAGGACCAGACCCAGCCGAGCCAGGAGCAACGGCCACATGAGGCAATCGAATAGCGGCAGGGTTTGAATCAGTCCTGTTTTGGTGGTCCACTATTAACAGAAATGTCGATAGGATAAATTACATATACTACAATCAGCAACCGTTTGTCATCCTTGACAGGATGCTGTCAAGGGGCTATCAGAACAATTAGATGCCACTTCCCGGATGACCTTTCAGAATAGGCTAGCATTGGATATGCTACTGGCGGAGAAAGGAGGGGTGTGCCAAATGTTAGGAACCACATGTTGTACTTTCATCCCCAATAACAGCTCCGGGTGGGTCGGTGGCCAGGGCGCTGGTCGGGTTACAGACCCTCAGAGTAGAGTTGGCAGAGAGCTCCGGCATTAATGACCCCTTCACAGGATGGATGGAGAGCCCTGTGAGCGATGAGCGCTTCAGGAGCACCAGGTGCCATCCAAGCTTACATGGAGATCAAGTATGAACCGGTGAACACAGACGAGGATCCACCAGAGGGGCCCGACCTGATCCTGCTGGACGGTTGGGAACATGTTCCTAGCTTCTGGTACGGGCGAGCTGACCACTGGACGCCCGGAGGGGGCTCACGTGTGATGTGCTAGTAACCTCTCTCCAACGACTACACCAAGGTCCAAGAACCCCTCACGCAATGCAGCGCACCAATACATGAAGATCACCTGACCCCTTCCCCCCTCCACCACCAACTACAGAGGTCACTTCTGACCCAACCCCCTTGGCCGTCACCCCAACACTGAAACACCCTTGCACACACAATCACGTCTGAACCAGGCCCAAAAGACTGTCTCTGGCCTGAGGAGAGATGAGGCCAGAATCGACTTCATTCAGAATGGACACCAGCCCTGGACCACTATCTGACGGGATTGATAGCGTGATAGGAGTTTCGTTTTTTTCCGGGTGACGTTGAGTGATTTTGTGCTGCCTTTCTTAAAAGCGAACGGTGGAATAAATATCTGTGATAGGGGGCCATGGTCGGACATAATAGTCTGTGAACATATGCATGTTATGATTTTGTGATTATTAACAACCAATGGGGGGAGTGGATGGGACTCTACATGATGTTAAATTTTTCTTCGTCGAGGTATTTGATGTGTTTTTTATTTTTATTTTTTAGTTAAACCTATATGTGTGCCTTTTTAGATCTATGGTTGATGATTGCATGACCTATTATTCCATGTGACCCACGGGCCTGCCTGATTTGTGTGGGTTGGTTGGTGGTGTTGATGATTGTGGCATGGTAATGTAGCCATGAGATGTTTGTGTTTCGTTTCATACTTTTATATTGCTTGTAGGATGGTCATCTGAGATGACCAAGGAGGGAATTGTAACATAATTCACACATTCATACCAACAGGCCACATATGCCCTTGCCAATTAAAGAGTCTTCTTTCCCATGCTAAGGAGGGATCCAGAGCCTAGGGAGGCGTCCAGCTCATACAGGAGGCCATTCATCATGGATCAATTCTAGCGAAGCGATTTGATTGGCTGACGGATGCCTCTGCAAAGACTACTCCCCCCATCAGTCAGCAACGCCTTCCCACGTCCGTTGACTGACGGTGCAGTGGGCATGTAGGGTTAGTGTATCTCCACGCGTGCCCATACAATTCCCTTCCTTTTGCTTCCTAGAGACTAGTCCAAAACATTACCAAATAAAGTGACTTAAAGCGATCCTGATTCGGCAGACTTTTTCCAAGAGAACACGGCAGTGTGCGTACG
The DNA here is from genome assembly GCF_026213295.1 of Gadus chalcogrammus. NCBI lineage: Eukaryota > Metazoa > Chordata > Actinopteri > Gadiformes > Gadidae > Gadus > Gadus chalcogrammus. The sequence goes on from NC_079421.1 coordinate 781,148, forward strand.
CAGGGTTTTATAAGTCTGAATATTTTTTGGCGCACGCCAAACTTGTCTTTTGGGCATACGTACACTTTTAGTAACGATCCCACACACAGTTTAATAAATGAGACCCCTGGCTCTTAGAAAGAACAAGAACAGTGTTTTGATTATTTTAGATCAATGCGTCATCTTTGTTTAATCCCATGGAACTGAAATAAATAAATGAAAATGAATAAATATAAATTTATAAAATACAGCAATGATAAGAGAAGTCGCAACATTTCTGCCTATTGAAAGGACACTACATGCACAGGGCCTATGAGAATAAAGAGGGACAATTTGTTGTGCGGACAATATTGAAGACATCGATAGCATCCGTGATAGTAGCTATTCTTAGCTGATCAAATATTTCAACATTGGTTTATAAGCAGATACTATTCTGCCCCGTGTTGAAGGCTTGAAGAGCGACGGCTCTGCGGTTCCAGGGGGGGGGGGGGGGGGGGCTTGGGTAGAGGTGTTCCTGCGCCGTCTCCACAGAGACAACGCAGCGATATCATCATGAGCAGTTCACTTCTAACTGGAGAGAAAGTGAAATCTGCGAGCTGCTGATCATGTAAGAGAGGGTGATGCAGTCGTATTAAACAAAGACGTTGAAAGATGGTGCGATCTACGAGAGAGTCGCAGAGGAACTGTCCTAACAAGGCTTTTGTCGGGATAAAAAACAAGTGTAAATAGTTCATCGTGTTTGTAGCCTACACTCGGACGTGAACTTATTCTTGCATGCGGGCGTCTACATTCCTTAAAAAATGTGAACATTTTGGAGTATGCTAACTATTTTGAAGAGGTCTAGACTCGCCTTCTCCAGTGCACCAAGAAAGCCTGCGTCATGACGAACGAGGGATTTTTGATCAAACACTCAACTTCGCTATCGCACCAAATGAAACCGATTGGTTGCGTATCCGAGCGTGTCGGCTCATAAGCATCTGTACCGTGTCCTGAGCACACCTCTCTGACGTGTACCCAGGCCACGGAGTTGAACTGTACTTGAGTACGGATGGCGTGCTCAACCTAGCCCTACGATCCAGACTTTAGGGGGATCGGTACAGATGGCCTAGTGCGAGTGCGCCCCATGTCTGTTCTTCCTAATGTGGCTATGTGGGCTCTGGTCCATAAGAAGACCCTGGCTCCCAGCACCCCGACCCCGGCTCCCTGGTACCTGTGAAGGGGTTGACCTGCTGCTGGAAGGGGTTCTGCCCGGTGGTCTGCCCGGCCTGGTCCTGGTACTGGGGCGGGGGCCTGGTGAGGTGTCTCTGGAGCTGTTGGTCCTGCTGCTGTCGCTGTTTCTCCTAAAGCGGGACCAACGACAAATCAATGTTTAGGCAATATATTGAGTTGAAAATACTTTGATTTTGGGCCAAGGAAATAAAAAGTAAAATAAGCAATCATAAACAGTTACAAATAAATATTTACAAAATGAAAACCACAAATTTAAAGAAACTGTCTTAACATTGGCTTTACCCGTTCAAAAAGTGGTGAGACGAAAACAGTATTTAATCTCACCCCTTCTCCCTAAAATATTGATCCATAATGGGTTATATGCAGTGTTGGGGCAGTTACTCAAAAAAAGTAATAAGTGACTTATTATTAGTAACTTCTGTAAATAGTAATGAGAATACTTTACTAGTGGCAGCATTTGAAAAGTAACTTCCCTACTTACTACTTTACTTTCCCATTTCTTAATTTACTGTACATACATGGACAAACATCATAGCCCTATCATCACTTAGTGTTTATTGTATAAATCTATACAAAATATCATATAAACCATATGAAAGAACAATATCCCTTTCTGCACAAAGACATGCCTTACTGTAAAATCCACAAACAACAGGATAAAGTAGGCTATGGTGAGGTCAATCAGTAGCAACACACAAGTTTCAAAACACAGGCTTTGGGAAACATGAGAACGAAAATTAAGTGGTCAATGAAAAATATAAAAAGGTCACTTTATCACATACAATTAGAACAGAAATGCACTTAAGCGGCGGTGACACATGCCGTTACTGTATGTGGTCCAACTGCCGATGAACCTGATATATTTAGCAAGCTATGACGTCGTAAGTGTGTCTTCCTCTCACCCTCTTGCAGGCAAGAGCAAGTTTTAAAGTAATGCTGTCTATCCAGTGCACCGTCATTCCTAAGTACCTTTTGTTGTTGGCGGACCAAATGTCTGCGGTGGTGGACACATGATCCAGGAAGGACTCGATAACACTTGTTCAGGTAATGGGAAAATGCCTTCCTGTCGGATGTTGGCTTGCTAGTCGCAGGTACTTTATCTAGTATTTTTCTAATTCGGGGCGATTCAATAGTCGACAGGGGAGGCATGTCTTCTACAATGAACCCGGCAACCAGCCGGTCTTTCTGTGTCACCTGCTTCTGCGCTCCAACACCTGAACACTCCTTCGCACAAGCAGCTACGTCACTCAAATCGATCGCTATGGCAACGTGCCGAGGCAGGCAGGCGCTGCAGACACACGGGCAGCACGCATGCGTGCACCACAACGGATCAGAACTTTACCCGCAGGCAAACACGGGTTGGGTAACGCAGGAAAGTGTGTTACTATAGTCTAGTAAAGTAGTGTAGTTACCTATATTTTAAATGTAATGCGTTACTTTACTTCGTTACCCAAAAAAGTGACATTGTTACTTTGTAACGCGTTCCCCAACCCTGGTTGAATGCTTTCTTATGATATAAAGTTCCTTATCAAAAAAAACATTTGTTATCAATAGTTTAAATCATTACCAATTCCGTATTTTTCTAATATTGTCAATTTATATTTTAATATTGGTATTAAAAATATATCCAATATATAATAAAACATTTAATATTATATAAATACCACCATATATATACAAATACATACATGCATGCATACACATTATGTTAATCATCCATGTACCTAATTTCTTTATATTTCATTTTAAGCGGCAGTTATATCGACAGTATTATTGGGCAGTGTGCATAATGAAGCATCTCTTAAAAACGATTCATATTTTATTATTTTCTATAACAGCGATGTCAGTGCCACAACACCGCCGCAACACTCCTTCAGTGTTATAGCTCCCTCTACTGCACTGAGGGAGAACTGCTAAACACAGACCAGGTTCAACAGAAGAACGGGCTAAAGGTTGAATACTAATCCGGCGTCACAGACCCTCCATGGGTCTGCACATGGGCAGCTGGGGCTCCACGGGACCAGCTGGGGCTACAGCGTCCACATGGCCTCCACCGCCACGCACGGGTCTCTAAGGAACGCGTCACAGAGGACGTCACCACCGTGGTTTATTGGCCCGGCCCAGAAATGTGGGCAAAAGTATAAATTTGCCCGCTTTGCCTTTTCTGATTCAGTTTCTGGTAATTAACAAAGCGATTAATTATGCTCGCATTGATGACAAACATGTGTCTAGACCAACCGTCTGTACTCTGCCTGTCAGACCAACACGAGTCTAGACCAACCGTCTGTACTCTGCCTGTCAGACCAACACGAGTCTAGACCAACCGTCTGTCCTCTGCCTGTCAGACCAACATGTGTCTAGAGTAGACCAACCGCCTGTACTCTGCCTGTCAGACCAACATGTGTCTAGACCAACCGTCTGTACTCTGCCTGTCAGACCAACATGAGTCTAGACCAACCGTCTGTACTCTGCCTGTCAGACCAACATGAGTCTAGACCAACCGTCTGTACTCTACCTGTTCAGCCAGTAGTTGGCGCTGACCCAGCATGTACTGCTTCTGTTGCTCCATCATCTGCATCTGCTGCTGTTGGTGATGCTGCTGCTGTTGATGCTGTTGTTGTTGTTGTTGTTTGAGAGCAGCAGCCACTGCAGCCTGGTTGCTCAGGTAGGATGCGTTGCCGTGGTTACCCGTCATGGCGTTGCCGCCGGTCGGCGTTGCCATGGTGCTGCCTCCCTGGAGGGTTGCCATGGCATTGGTGGGGCCGGGGCCGTGCGGAGCGGGGGGGTACGTGTTCTGGTCCTGCTGATGGTGGAAACACAGGTTGTAGTTTACACAGACGGCCACCGGGGGGCAGAGGAGAACGGCAGCAGTTTGGGGATTCATTAAGGAAACTTTAATAGACCTTACACCAGGCTGCTGGCCGGAGGTCTGACGAGTATTATCACATGATACAGCAATTCATAAAAAGAAGAAGAATAGAGCCTCAGAATAACACTGGTGGAGCGCTGCATGCAGCCTTCACCTCTTAAACAGCAGGCCAGACCGTGCCATAACATTTGTACCATGAATAAAGTACAAAGAACTCGACTCATATTTGTTGTGTTAAGGCCCCCACACACCGAAGCTCAAGTGTCAAGGGCAGGCTTGAAGCACCTCTTCTTCCCTCCTGCCCCTAGGAGCACTTCCCCGCTGTAGACAGCGCTGAAGTGAAGGGGGGTCGGTTTATTTCGCCTCTGCCTTGCATTTATGATGCCGTTTTGTTCAGCTGATCTTTTAAATAAAGAAAAAGGGCTGAAAGTCAACCCACGAATGAACAGGCCTTCTAGGAACCCAACATACTATAATACTAATGCCATGTGTATTTGCAGCAGCGTGTACTGTTAAACAGAACGCCTGGGGTGTCTCCGAGGAGGAGAACCAGCGGCAGCTATATTTAAATAGAGAGGGGACAGGACGCCATCCCAGACAGACTCGTACACATGATGGGTGAGTGAGTGAAGGACAGGCAGGAAGGCAGCGGAATAAAGGAGAGATGGAAAGGAACAAAACAAGAGACACTAAAAGCAAGAGATTGCCTGGCAAAGAAAGAGGGGGAAGAAGTTGTGTGAATGAAAGGCTGCTTTGTTACTCCTCCCCCTCCTCTCCCCAGCCCCCACCCCCCCCTCCCCCCCACACACACACACAAACACACACCCAGCTGCCTGACCTAGAGAGACAACACAACACACTTCCCTGAGAGAGAGAGAGAGAGAGAGAGAGAGCGAGAGAGAGAGAGCGAGGGCCTGTGCCAAACATCCAGGGGCGTAGGAGGGGGGAGGGGGGCCAGCAGTACAGAAGCCCCCCCTCTATGGCCGGGGCTGTAGACAGCAGCCAGAGGTCTGGGGCTCGCTAGTGATCCACGCTGGTCAACATCCCCCCATAAACACCCCCCCCCCCCCCCCCCATCTCCTACGCCGTCGGGAGATGTAAATGTGTGTAGTTATGAATATAACGTTATGCCAATACAACACCAGGCTGACGCTCCTTTGTGATTATGCAGTCTTGGTACAATGACAGTACACTTTATGGCAGAAGTAATGTTTTTGCTTCAACAAAATGTTTGGGTTTTATCCTTTGTTTTAACAAAGCCACTTGTAAGAGGAGATCTGCCGATTGCAGAAGAAAGACTGCATTTGTGCATTCCTTCGCGCACCTCTGCGTGTGCGTGTTTGTGTACACACACGGGCCTCTGAACATGCTGCAGGCCCCGTTCTGCCCAACACAGCTACCAGAGCCCTGCTCCCCGAGGAACATGTAGCTTACGCCTGTGCACACATCCAGTGATCCACAACACATAGAAAGGGAACGCATAAAGAGAGAGAGAATCTGGGAGGAGAAGAGAGAGGAAGAGAGGAAGAGAGGAAGAGAGAAAGAGAGGGGAGCCTGGGGCTGTTCTGAAACCATCTCAAGCAACAGGAAAACAGAGCGAACAGACAAAGCAGCCTCATGTTTCAAAGGGCTCAGCCAGAGAGAGAGCCAGAGAGACATTCAGTACATCAGCAGCAGACTCGTGTCTCTGCGTCACGGTGTAGTTTGCCGTCGACGGGCTGGCCCCGAGGACACACCGAGGCACCACCCTACCTGTGCGTGGGGCAGGTGAGGCCGGAAGGGGGCCTTCTGCTTGGTCTGCTGCTGTCTGATGAAGGTCAGCAGAGCCGCCTTGTTCTGGGCGTTGGGGGCCCCCCCGGGCCCGGCCGGCCCGGAGCCCGCCGCCTCAAAGTGGGACAGGGGCTTGGTGTTGCTGTAGCTCAGCATGGCTGCGGCGGCCTGGGCACTGACCGTGGGGGGGTGGCTGAGAGGGCCCCCGGACGACGGGTGGTTCAGCATGTTGGGGTGGCCGCCGGCCCCCTGCATGTAGCCCCCCGCCCCCGCCTTGGGAGAGCCCTTGTTGGGCTGCCCGGGCATCAGCAGCTGCTTGGGCGCGGTGGGGATGAAGTCGTTGGGGTACAGCGAGGGGCTACTAGGCTTGTCCATACCAAAGGCGCCCCCTAGTGGGCTCTGGGAAGGGTTGGCTGACTGGGGCCATGAGGGGGGGTGGGGGTGGAACTTGGGCTGCTGCTGCTGCTGTTGATGCTGCTGCTGCTGTTGTTGATGCTGCTGTTGTTGTTGTTGTTGATGCTGTTGTTGATGCTGCTGATGCTGCTGCTGTTGATTCTGCTGGAGTTGGTTCTGGAGGTGCTGGACTCTCTGCTGCTGGGCGGCCAGCTGCTGGAGCTGCTGGGCGGGGGAGAGGTCTTTGGGGACCTGGGCCCCAGGGGTGAGGAGCTGTCTGCTGGGGGGGGCCTGCTGGGGGAGGGCGGGGGAGGAGGCCACGGGCGAGCTGGTGGGGCGCGGGGGCGGGCCCGACGAGGTGGGCCTGGCGTGGGGGGGCCCCGTGCAGGCGTCCTGCTCGAAGGCGGCCGACGCCGGGGAGAACTCGGCCTTGACGCTGGCGAGGTCGGGGTGCATGAGGACCGGGTTCTGCTGGCCGGGGGCCCCCGGCCCGCCGCCGCCTCCCCCGGAGGACCCCGCCGCGCAGCCGCCGGCCCCGGGGCCGGGCCGGGCCGGGGGCAGGTCGGGCGCGTCCTTCCGGTCCTCGAAGCCGTCGTTGAGGATGTCCTGGATGTCCTCGTACGGCACCGAGCGGTTCAGCTCGTCCATCAGCTCCGTCCACTCCTGCTCGTTGAGGTTGAGGTCGGGGAAGAGGCTGTTGGTGGCTCCCCCTCCCGAGGGCAGCATGCAGGGCAGGATGTCGTCCGGCTCCTGCTTCATCTCCTTCAGGCGGAAGTCGTGGTGGTGGCGGTGCTGGTGGTGGTGGTGGTGGTGGTGGAGGTCGGCCGCCCGGGCGCCGTCGCCGGGGTCGCCGCCCGTGACGCGGTTGCCATTGGAAACCAGCGAGTCGGCTATCCTGAGCTTGGAGTCGAGGGGAGAGCGGGGGGGCAGGCTGCCGTTGGCCGCGCCGTTGTCCAGGCAGGCCTTCTTGGTGGGGGGGAAGCCCTCGCTGAAGCCGTTGGCATGCTCTCGTCCCAGCGGCGAGCTAGCGCTTTCCAGCTTCCTCTTCACCGTTTCCTGCAGCTGGAGAACAGAGGAACACTGGGTTACCACCACAACACTGCTGTAGTGCCGACCCGACCCGACGCTGGGCAGCTTCAGAAGCCCATCTTATGTCAACATTAGGACCCCGTGGCTCCTTTGGTTTAAACCGTTTTAAATGTGGCCCAAAAATAACTGACTACCGTCCATTTGCCCTGGTTAGGAATCCATGAAATGTATGCCTAGTGCCTTTACAAAAAATGCAATATATAAGTAGCATTTTGGATGGATTTACAAAGAAATATGTTTTTTCATTTGATACAATGGATGTAAATGCCCAAGTTAACAATAGGCCAACTGCAAAATTATCAAATATCTTTTTATCCGAGAATGTGACATCGGAGTGAGGGTAAACTGACACGAGACCAAACTGACAAGAATCCGAGCAGGTAACTGTTGCTGGGAGCGGAAGAGGTGCGAATGGGAAAACATGAGGAAGAACAGGGAATATGCGTTTGGTGATGCAAAGCATATGCATATGCTTTATTTTTCTCCGTCCCAGAGAGAGACGGAGAAAGAGAGACACTTGGAAGGTGTTTGCATTACCTTGAAATTAATGGCATCTAGCAGAACAGATTGTTCTAGCGAGTTTTCACTAGAATGATCACTTTATAGGGATCGACCGATACAGATTTTTTAGGGCCGATACGCCGATACTGATTTTCCTGGAAATCCAGAGTTCTCGCAAAAGCACAATTTTAATTTGCTCAGCGAGTCACTCTGGGAACGAGCAATATACTTGTGTATATTCTGGACCTCCCCTGGCCCAGAACATTAATCAATCACATCGATGTATCAATATAGGCGGGCCAAAAGCATTGCTGTTTTACCGACCGGATACGGCAAGAGTATTGTCTATTGGTTAGCTCCACTGGTCTGGATACGTCACCCCTTGTATTCTTCTGATTGGTCATAGTGTTATCCAATGTGTGTTATCCAATGATATTTTCAAATGCATGCTTGGTGCCGCGACTCGAGTTGGGCCATTTTCATTACTCGTTGCCAGACCCTACAGCTCTCTACAGGTGGGTCTGGATTTCCAGGCTATAAAGCCTCCCTCAATTGACATCATGAAAATGACACAATGATGATAACAAATGTTACAATCATCAAAAAATTTACGTTCACTGAACTGTCTGTAAATCACGGCAAAAAATAAATATATATATATATATATCGGTCGATCACTACTTTATATCCACATAGAGAACGGATCGACTTCCACAGCTGCACCGTCAGGTTTCCAAAGCAGTCCAGAACGAGCTCTAAAGGATGCGTTTTCAATGAACAATCATATCGGCCATCTTACTTATAAGCTAGGATCTATGGCTCTACTGAATGATTAACTAAATCAAATGAATAGATCTATCAAGGAACCTCATCACTTGAATGCAGCACGATTCTGTCATAAACGATTACATAATCTTTGAAGTGCTGCCCGACTGAAAATTGTGGGAAACTATACGTTGTTTAACGCTGGTTAATTAGGCGCAAATGGAATAATAAGCAGGGTCTTATTATTTATTTTTACACACACGCACGCACACGCACACACGCTTTCGTAATAGAAATGCTTTTCTTATCTGAGAGAAATATATTGTTTAGCAGACTAATATTCCTGGTGCAAACTTAGAATTGCAGCAACGTCTAGTCGCGAACATCCCTACCCACGGCTAGATGCCACTAAACCTTAAACACTGTCAGCCTTGAGCCAGAGAAAGTTTGTTAACATGGCTAGAGAGAGAAATGGAGAGAGAAATGGTGGCTCCGTTTTAACAATAGCTTCAATAAGTTATTATAAGGCAATTATTTCCGAGAATCCCTAAACAAGCCCCTACGCAGCTAAAAGACAAAGACAATAACCACCTGAAAACATAGGGGCTGATAGGATTTCAACTACAGCAATTGGCAAATACAAGCCTGGGAGTTCAGGTGTGTACAATGTTAGTGAAAATGTGTTCAGAATCTGGAAATCCCAAAAGAAAACAAACAAAAACACACCTGGCTACTCGCTAGACCGCTTTAGACACCTGGCCTGTGACTCTTCCTCCCACAACAGCACTCTGTTGCAGAGCTCAAACTGTCTACTTAATAGAAGTATTGTAGTGGCGGCTTAGGTTTTGGACAAACGAAAAGGCACAGGGCTTGATCCTCTATGTCCACACTCATCCTTGAGCGAGAAGCCATAAAGCATACCTGCGCCATAATAATGTATGGGAATTAATTCTAAGTTGCTTTGGATGAAAATGACTGCTAAATCACTGAATACTGTGAATAGTATCTACATAGTCCTACCACCTCTAGCCAACTCATTTCCATCTGTATAGAGGGTGATGTGGGGGTGTATGGGGGTGCATGGGGGGGTGAGGGGCCCTCAACAAAAGAACGAGCAAGAGCAGTGTGTGAGTGAACACCATGGCTATAAATTAATAAACGATACACACTACACAAAATAAGCCTGTGTTCAGGAAGTTAATGGGTCATGGGACTTGCAAAGTTCAGGCACTCCCTCTCTTGCCATTGGCCAAAATGTATTCACGCTTTAGTAATAGATCTTTATGACTTTCACTCTTGCATAACCAATAAGCAAACAGCAGCACTACATTCAATCACCACACACAACCAGTCTTGTTGAGGCAGAATTCCTCAGAGAAAAATAGGGTTACTCACCAAACGCATACAAACACTACAAAAAAGCCCTTAACTAGCTCGTTAACGTGAATTGCTTCTACACTGATGGAGGCTTAGCTTTGAGCACTAATGAACAGTTCAATCCCAGAGCAACTACAACAATTCCGACCTAGACCACTTGCTAGCTTAACGAAGTTTAGACTTTGCTTGCCAACACGCAAAACATGTAAATGTTCTCATCCAACTCGAAAACTTTGTTAAGAACATTGAAAACAATAGGCAACATGGCAGATTTTAGACACCAAAAAGGTTCAGTAGTATGAAGGGGCCGGGATACACCCATAGGACATTCACAAATGTGCAGAAAGTCAGACCTACTCCGGATAATCCCTGGCGTGGCTTTGATAACAAAAATCTGTGAATCAGCCGGAGTTTAACCAACCAGGCACCTAGTGTAAAGTCAGAAGAATCTGAGAATTCAAAATGAGCGCGTGGGCGTGTTGCTGACGTGAAGGAGTATCTCCGATATGTATCTCAAGCGCCCTTGAGTATGAGAAAGGCCTATTAGAAAATGCATTAACTACTTAATCAAATCCCGCCGGCGGGCAAGTTTTAGTTACACCACCCCTTCCCCCCAACATGCTGGGTCAATTTTCGGCATCATAAGGTGGAGTGATATAGTCATGCCATACGCCATTTGAAAGCTTAGAATCTCAGGAATGTCATCCAATGTCAACAATTTGGTGGAATAAATACGTTTAGCAAATAAAGATCAAATATATCCTAGTGTCTTAGGTCAAAATAGCCCCCCTCCCCCTCCCATGCTGCATTCAAACTTTATCGTTGTGGATATCCATAGCAATGAGTTGATACTTCATGTTGGGTCTTGAAATGTTCATGAGTCCACAGAAATCGAATATCTATATTATTTTAGTCTAATTACATTGTGTATATGCACAAGCCATTTTATACAAAGCAGCCGAAAAATAGAAAACCGAAAACGCTGCAATGTTTTTTTGTAGAAAACTGCGATTTAGGGTTTGAATTCCGCTATTGTCTGATTCATGGAATCCACTGTGTTCGCCAGGGTCTCACTATTACGTAGAGCCCTCACACATGTCTGTGAGACCAATACTTCCTCGTAAACAAGCCTTACAAGCCAATGAGGCGATCTCTGTCAAAACGGGGCATCGCTGTCAAAACGGGGCATCCGTCAGACGGGCGTCTGCCCGTCTGCACACCGCAGCAGCGGCTGACACAAGCTTTTGGTTGGACTAGACGGATAATGAGTTGATGGAGTTAGCCAGGGTCCTACAATCAGCTTGGTTTTAGAGGTGTGTGTAACCTTTCCAGCACTGTGTCAGTAAATGATAGTTATTCTGATAATGTTATACAATTCTACAGGTTCTCAGCTTTCCAAAGAGACCAAGCATGTGATTAGAGGGCATACTATGAAGGAGCAGTGCTCTCTGGAATAGGCGCAGTGCAAAAACTAAAAAATGGCCAAAAATGGCCCGAAGACGAAGTGGTTAAGAGAATAACCGGAAAACTTGATTATCAACCAAGTAAAGAGAAACCTGTTTTTCATCTTCAAACCGTCATACAGCATGTAAAAGTATGTTTTTATTTGAAGTACTTATTTTAAGTTATCCTTTAAAATTGCATTGCAATGTTGCACTGAACAGATAGGAGTAAAGGCGGTTCTTAAACCCATTCTAGCAGCAGGCTGGGTAGCTCTGAAGTGAACCCATCATGAGACCGGACCATTACACAGTTGAACCAGAACAAGTTTAGCTTAATCGGGCTTGGAAAGGAACCGGTAAAGGGATTGATCATTTGTTTTAAAAATAAACCATTTAGCGCTGCTTTACCAGTGAATAGCAAGCCCCTTCCATGCCAGCCAGCACCTCAGAGGAGGAGGAGACCCCAGAGAGCCAGCACCTCAGAGGAGGAGGAGACCCCAGAGAGCCAGCCAGCTCCTCAGAGGAGGAGGAGACCCCAGAGAGCCAGCACCTCAGAGGAGGAGGAGACCCCAGAGAGCCAGCCAGCACCTCAGAGGAGGAGGAGACCCCAGAGAGCCAGCCAGCACCTCGGAGGAGGAGACCCCAGAGAGCCAGCCAGCACCTCAGAGGAGGAGGAGACCCCAGAGAGCCAGGTTCAAACAGCCAGCACCTCAAGAGGAGGAGGAGACCCCAGAGAGCCAGCCAGCACCTCAGAGGAGGAGGAGACCCCAGAGAGCCAGGTTCAAACAGCCAGCACCTCAGAGGAGGAGGAGACCCCAGAGAGCCAGGTTCAACCGGTGACGGCAGCCTCTTGTAGGTTGTATTAACTCAGTGGTTGCTTCTTGACTGCGGACTGCTCCCCTTTCTTAAGGTTTGGATCCTCAGCGCCCGTCATCAAGAGCCACATGCAGGTCAAGGTTGGCTGCTCTCTGTTTTGATGTGCTTAATAGTAATACTCATTGTTTCGTTATAGCCGATGCTTTTTCCAACCAAAAGGTAATTGAATGAGATGCACGTGACGTCACTAATGAGCCGGTAGAGATATGCATCTTGCTCCAGGATTCCTACACATTGTTCTGCAGCTCAGCACATTGAGGACGCTTCCACTAGATTATCCTGCCCCAGCTTTCATGTCCCATTTATGCCCAGCTAGGTGCCCCAGACACTCTTATCCTCTTTTTATAAAAGTTATCATTTAAGAACATTTGCTCCCGCTTGGAAGACTAATGGTTAATAGATAACAATGATTATTACACCCATATCAACCAGATGAGTCAACTCATTATTTGCTGGACTAAACCGAGAATCTTTTTTGGGGGTAAATCTACTGAATGCGTACTAGGAGGTCAAGAATCAATAATAATCTATAAGTTAAGTTATTTTCTAAGTTACTGCCTTAGTAAATTCACACTCAAGTGGCAAGAGAGAAACAATTTCTCTCTGATGGAATAAAGGAAGCAAGGGGATTCCATTTCACTGTTCTTTAGACGCTATTATCCAAAGCAATACAGTGACTACGCTTCATTAATGAGAAGGTAGGGGTTAGGAATCTCACTGAAAGACGCCCCAGATAGCGTGTGGACATTGGGGTTCCAACACAGAACTTTTCAGCTACGATTCAAAGATATTACCTTCACTAATAGAGAGCATGTCCCCGTGGGGGCCGTAAGGACCAGGGACAATGTTTGGCAGTTTTCGGTTGGTTTTGGTGGTTTCTAGATTGTTGATGACCACATTATTGTGTGTGTGAACCATCTGGGGAGAACCCTTTCTTATTCAACCTAAACTCAACCCACCAAACACACAATACGTCAAACTCCATCCAGATACTTTGGTGCTTGATAAATATTACATCATATACCAGGAAAATACTGTGTACCCATTTGTTTTATTTCCAATAATATATGCGGGCAAATAACACTTATTTGAGAGTGAAAACAACAGGACTTGCAATGATTATTATGAGTTTAAGTGCTTTGATTGCGGGAAAGCAGGGGGCTGCTTAACATTTACAAACTACAATTAAGAAGAAACCCCTCGTCCTGCATAATGAAGCCAACATAGGCAAAAAATGAATCATAGCTGAAACATAAACCACGTCATTTAGTAGGCGGCGCCCTTTCCAAAACGTCTTCAGCCCAAATCAAAGTGTCGGGACAGACTTGGAATAATCATTTAGATGTTCACATAGAGTAAAAAAATAAAGAATAATAATACAAGAATACACCTGGCAGTTGCTACATTAGAGTTCTGTGCGCTTTGATCCATTAAAAAAAGGATTGCATTAATGGATTAGGTAGCGCTACATATGAACTGGAACTTGTGCTCCGTGTGCTCCTGGCTTCTCAGGGAACCCCGCCCAAGGTGTCTTTGAGGATCACTGAGGGTGAGGGCTTCCTGCTCAAGGATGCTTAGCGGGAGGCTTCAGACACTGGAGGTAAACCCCGAGCGTTCCGGCTGGAGTCCGACCGACACCCTTGCAACTACACGTCTTCCACATGTGCTACAGCACTTCGTCACTGTACAGGTACAGTGTCACCCATTGTCCTCTACAGACCAAATCCCTGGGTTGATAGTGTCTGGACACTACAATCAGTGACAAGTTTGAACAGTAAAATAAAGACTTGCATAGTGAAGGATTGAATGTATTGACGGACAGCTTGACAACATTAGTTGCTATCCAGAAACTCCGCTAACAAGGGTTTACTAACGTTATGTTGGCAGGCCTGCAGACAGCTCAAAGCTCTGTCTCTAACGCTATGCCGCGAGCTAAGTGTTGGGCAGGGGGCGGCTGTGTAGTGGCTTTAGTGGCGAGGCACTGGCTGGGTCCAATGCCCGATACTTCAGCAAAGTGCCGGGCCATTAGTTGCTCCTTTTCCAACTTTTCCGACTTTTCCAACCCCCTTAAAATGAATTTCAAAACAATAAAAACTATGAAGACTGCAAAATCAGGCCATGGGTGTAATGGTGAATGTGTTTTGACCTGCAGCACAAAAAGGTAATGGGTTATTTGCCCCAATATCGGCAATCTATCTATAGGCATCATTGAGCATGGTGTCCCTCATGTTGCTTTCTACCTGTAATCACTGCAAATCACTTTGGATTAACTCTATAGCTTAAGAATAATAGACCAAAGAGAGAGCAATGGACAGATCCAGAAAATTGTGTTGTGCTGTTGTTAGACTTGGGGGGGGGGGGGGGGGGTGTGTGTGTGTGTGTGTGTGTGTGTGTGTGTGTGTGTGTGTGTGTGTGTGTGTGTGTGTGTGTGTGTGTGTGTGTGTGTGTGTGTGTGTGTGTGTGTGTGTGTCCATCACATGCTGCAGTCCTACCTGCTGACTCCAACAAGAGATCAAAGCACATACCCACAAGCCATTCTACCATTTCGCTGACATGCTCTGAAGAGTGGGTCTATGCATCAAGGTTTCCATTTGATTAAAATTCAAAACACTTATCAAATACATCCAAGCCGATAACACGAGAACTATTTGAATTCCGGAGCACGTTAAAATAGCATACGAGGCTCTCAGACTAGAGAGTGCATTTGTGGTGACAGAGCTCCTCTATACTAACATACAGCATGACAACACTAGTCATGTGATATCTCTCTCCTACAACCCCCCCGCCCCCCCAGAAGACGCATGGCTACGAAAAAACTCTCCCTCTGTCTGGAGCTGCACAACTACCATACACTGGCTTCATAGTGACTCGCACGTTCAATCGCACTGAGCAACAACCTGGCACTGCACGGCCTCTCTCTCCATCTATATTTATAAAGTCATTAATGGCAGCTCTTCAAGGATGATGTCCCTGAAGCTATCATTCATAGATACCAGTAACCTTGGATGTATTTCAATTATATCGACCACCAGTAGTATGTTTACATGTTCACTTACCGCTATTAGTGTGCTATTCCTGCTTTGCTCCCCTGGCGTTCCACCGTCCCCCAGGTCGGAGTTGCTCCCCACGGTCCCAGGCCCCCTCTGTACCGCCTGCTCACTGCTTTGCGGGGGTTGCCTGTGCTTATTCGATCGCTTGGCCTTGGTCTGCAGACATCGCTGGTGCAGGGCGAACGTCTGCTGTCGTTCCAGCTCCAGTCTCTCCAGCGCCGTGTTCTCATAGCGGTTCTCGCAGCCGTTGTGGTGCCGCCGAAAGAGCTCGATTCGCCGGCGTAAGCGCTCCATCACCGCGCTGTGCCGCGGTGCAACATAATCCGACATCATCAATACAGATTGTTGAAAACTCCCGGCTCAGGATTCGTGCATAAAATGCTGAATTTGCCTCTTTTCAGTATGGGCGTCTACACCCCCTCGCCCTTTACAAAGAATCTTCTGCTGGCTTCATAGAGTAAACCTTTGTCTTGCTAATGGCCTTTAGTCACGAGAGAAGTTACCAGCCACGAAGGAAAATGCAAATCGCTAGAGCAATTCCAGCTCCCGTTTTGACATATCAATTACTACGAATCACATTTTTTATAACTTATATGAGGAGCAGCTATAGCCCTTCTCTGGAGTGCCGTTTGCAGACACCGTGCAACCCCAGAGCCTTTTACAAAACCCCCCTCAACAAACATCTAAATCCCGCAGACATAGTACAACCGATCAAATGTACAGGTATCCAAACAATCTAACCCAGGCCAATATTTCAGTCCACTTTCCAATGCACTGATTTAATACAGTTCCATTATTCCACCCAATCAATGGGCGCAAGGCTAGCCTATTATGCTAACACATTCCTCCACTTAAAAATCCAAAGTTGGGACTGAGTGTGGAAAAAGTCCGAACTTTTACATATCGACAAAGTTCAGTCCTTTTAAGCTACACCATATAATTTGACCCGATTCTACCACCGACTCGTCCACGATAAAGAATCGTGTCAAGTGACCCATGTATGGACCCTTGTCCTAAAGTTTATGTTTTGCTCTAGTATTAGCTATAACATCAAGCCAGGCTAGTTAGCTTGTTTGTTAGCCAGCCCTAGCTCGGGAGACTGATTGGCTCCTTCCAATCACAAACTTGACAGGGTTAAAACTAACCGAGAAATACCAACAATACACAAACAACAAATGTCAACTTTTCAAACACAACCGAGCTGATAATACTCTATCTAACTCTCTCCATGGTAGCGCGACTTACTGTGAATCAAATGTTCTGGTCAGGCGTTTCTATGGCATCTGTTCTACCGCAAACAGCTGATCCTTCTTCCAAGTAGCTACAACTGGCTAGCTCAGTCACTAGCTAGCGTATCGCTAACCCCTGTGTATCAATGGCTAGCAGGGCTAAGCTGCATTGCAAGCTAAGTAGCCTAGCTAGCCAACCGCTACCCCCGTATGACTGGCTAGCCGGGCAAGCTAAACAGCTAAGCGGGCTCGATGCACTGCAAGCTACGGATATCTATAACTTTAGCCGGGCTAGCTAAATAGCCAGCTTGACAGCGTTTAGACAAAGCATGATGCCCAGGCTTCAGAGTTATTTCTTTAACAATTTAGTCCACGTCGATAACCCACGACCCAAGTCTGAATCAGACCACCGTTTTCCACAAAAAGAAGAAAAGTATCCGTGGAAAACCCGCCGTTGAAACTCTTTCTCTGTGTGCTGTTTCTATTGTTTTCCAGTGGACAGGCAGGTCTCCGGCGCCATTTTGGGGCAAATATTTTTTTTTACCACCTCCTCCAGGAGTCATGTCGCTGTCCCCACCTTATTAGTGAGCGACAACACAGGCAATAATATATAGAACGTTGGTTACATTTCTGCAATTAATTTGCTTGCAATACACAGCATAGATTCAGATGACAGATCATAGCGTATGATCTACCTGAGTTGGCTCCCACACTGGATCGATCTCTAAATTGTATTTGAAACAACTTGACAATGGTCATTTCTGAAAAGTTTTAACCTGTACAGAATTGTTATTATATTTCGTCGTTTTCAACTTTTAATAAACTTTTCTTGAACCGATTGTCCCCAAATTAACAGCTAAACATAATACCAACAATTTATATATATCTTTTATGAATGTTGCCATATCATTTTCCTAGAACATTCTTGAGACCGTGGGACATGGCTATAGTGATTTATCCCTCATCTGCAATCATATGCAAGTTTACATTCCACCAACCAATCATCTGAAGTTCCTCCTATTCACGTCTCCTTTGTTGTGTGTAGGTTTAAAATAATAATAAAAATACATTCTTGGGTCTTAACTCAAGTGCTAGTCTGTTATTCCATTTCTCTTACTGATCTAAAAATAGCTCAACAGTAGCCCATGGCATTCCCGATATGACAGCTCATCAAGGAGTTGCAGAGCATCTGTTAGAATTACATGGCATGCTCCTTTTTTCTCAGATTCTGTCAGCATTCGTTACAGGATTTGTAGCCAAAGAACAGGACATCATCTGGATGTGTCATTTTATTCTGTACAAGGTTGCAGCATTGTAAAATATTCTACCGCCATAGGTAATTCAAAGGAAAAAATTATAATCTGAATGTCCAGGGTAAGCCTATATTATATATATATATATATATATATATATATATATATATATATATATATAAATATATATAATAACTTCAGTTAGCTACTCTGAATTTCATGATGTTAGTGGCAAATACCTGAAGTTAATCTCATATAATGTTTGGTAGAGCAATTTATGGGACATTTGTGTGACAGATTAACCTTAAAGTAGTTTGTAGAGTATGTTTTGTTCCAGAATTTCAGGTTGAATTGGTCTGAATAAGTGGATGATAGTGGAAGTGAATCTC
This sequence comes from Gadus chalcogrammus, assembly GCF_026213295.1. Classification (NCBI taxonomy): domain Eukaryota; kingdom Metazoa; phylum Chordata; class Actinopteri; order Gadiformes; family Gadidae; genus Gadus; species Gadus chalcogrammus. Next base: position 799,360 of record NC_079421.1, read on the forward strand.
AGAAACCCAGGAGGTCCATCAAGTTGTCTGGCTTATGAAGTGTTTATAGTCTTTGCCAGACAACTATCAACATAAGATACAGATAAGATAAGATATACTTTATTCATCTCAGCCGAGAAATGTAGGTGTTCCAGCAGCCAGCATACATACACAACACAAGACAACAGAACACAACACTTGTAGACATACATATCCCACCTAAACAAAACCATGCACCCACAATACCTAGCCTAGGATAGAAAGAGTGGAATGGATGGTCCATGTGCCTAAGTAGAAGTAGCTGTTACTCAGAGATAACGGGACAAAATGTGTGCAAATATACAGGTGTGCAAATATACAGGTGTGCAAATAAACAGGTGTGTCATAAACAGGTGCAAAACAAAAAAACAACAACATATATATATATAAGCATATATAAGTATATATAAGTTTGATATATATAAGCAGCGCAAGCTAAAGTTTAAATGAATATCCTTCTGTCCTTACTACAAAGGGGAGTTATTATAAAGTGCAATTGCAGTAGGTAAAAAAGTATTCTTAAATCTGTCCTTTCTGCAGTTTAGCTGTCGTAGCCTCCCACTAAAAACACTATGTTGTTTACTCACTAGATTGTGCAAAGGATGTTATCGTCCATAGTTCTCTCCATCACCCCCTCCAGGGACACTACAGCAGGCCCAGCACAGAGCCGGCCCTCCTCATCGGCTCGTTAAGCTCTTTAGAGGCACAAGCCCTGATGCCGCTGCCCCAACTGATGGCTGCTGAGAAAATGGCACTTGCCACAACAGACTGATAAAACATACATAACGTTTTGCTACACACCTTAAAAGACCTAAGCTTCCTCAAGAAGTAGAGTCTGCTCGGACCCTTCTTGTAGACAGCCTCCGTTTGTGGCTTCCAGTCCAGTTAATTGTTCACGTGCACACCCAAGTATTTATGGCTCTCTACCACCTGCACTTTAACCCCAAGGATAGAGATGGTGCTTAGCTCAGGCCTGGCCCTCCTGGAGGCCACCACCATTTCCTTGGTCTTTGTTACATTTAAAACAAGGTGGTTTTCCCCGCTCCATGCAACACAGTTATCCACCAGCTGCCTGTATTCTGTCTCATCTCCACCACTGATACACCCCACTACTTCAGAAACAGACCCCCCCAGCCTCACAAACTGGGGTGTGTCCTTCAGGTAATCCATGATCCATGATGTTGTGGCGGTGTCTACCTGTATCAGCTCCAGCTTCTCCCTTAACAGTACCGGCTGTGTTAAAAGCACTTGGAAAATCTAAAAACATGATCCTCACCGTGCTTCCCGACTTGTCTAGGTGAGAGTGGGCTCTGTGGAGTAGTTAGATGACGGCGTCCTCAACCCCCACCCTTGGGCGGTATGCAAACTGCAATGGGTCCAGATAGCTGCTCACCTGTGGAGTCAGGTGGGCCAAGACCAGCCTCTCAAGGGCCTTCATGATGTGTGATGTTAGGGCAACTGGTCTGTAGCCATTGAGGACGGAGGGAGGGGGTTTCTTGGGGACTGGGACTAGGCAGGCTGTTTTCCACAGCCATGGCACCCTCCCCTGGCTGAGGCTGAGGGTGAAAAGAGGCTGTAGAATGCCACGTAGTTGACCTGCGCAGGCTTTCAGAACCCTGGGGCTGATGCCATCTGGACCTGCTGCCTTGTTCTGGCCTAATCTCTCAAGCTGCATTCTCCCCTGGCTGCTGGAAACAGACAGACAGGTCAGAGAAGTGGGGTAGTGATGGGTCTTGGTGGGGGTCAGAACATGTCGGGGGGGGCAGTAGGTGATGTCTCAGTAACCTGCGGGGGGGGGGGGGGGCTTTGAGGGGGGAGGATGTACGGTCTGTGTGGCTATCAGAGGCCGGGGAGGTAGCCACAGCAACTGGTCCCATCAAGCTGGATGTCACCCTTGTATAGTTGACACAGCAGTCTGTGTGTCTGTACTTCAGGCCTAAAATTATGTCATTCGGGATTAATACTTTTCTTTGAATCTACATGGTGATTAAAAAAAAAGTAATTCAGGTCACTTAGCAGCAGTGGCTAGGCCCCCTGTTATCCTGAAGGATGACAAAATGACATTTGGGAATGAACACAGAACCTTCAACGCCACTCCGACCAATACACTATCCTAGATTGGCTGGCCCTTACAATGACTGTCAACAGATGAAAAGCAAATGTCCATTATTTTGAGGTCATATTATATTCTTAATTCCTGAATTGGAATTTTTACCATGATCATTTTTCATCTATTAAGAGCTTCAGATCTCTTTTATAGTCCTCAAATGTTCTTCACTGATAATACAGCCCACCAGCACACAAGAATAAGACCTCAACCAGGCCACACCTGGTCTCATTGTGTTCACCGCTCTGTCAGCAGGCTGATGGTAACCCCAAGGGCCCTTGAGTAAAAAATATGCATTCAATGTTTTCATAGAGAACCCATTTATTTGTCTATTTAGTATGATTTGTACGCTTTGAGAGTGCAATGATTTGGATAACAATCGTAGTCATAATGGGTTGATCATGATTGCGTAGGAGTTTGAAAAGTTTTTGCGAAACACAATTATCATTTAATTATACATTTTAGTCCTCAAGGGCATATCGCAAACTGTGTGTGTGTGTGAACTACATATTCAGTTATGAGACATGGCGCCAAAAAATGTCATTAGATCTTTTATTGATCGTTACAGTTGGGGAGTGGGTTTGGACAGAAGCTGTCCTGGTACCACACAGCTCCTCTGGATCACAGTATCTCCCTTCAAAGCCATCATTCAGCTCGTTCCTGTAAATCATCTACTTCTCCATCATGTACACGGAACAAGCAGAAATCAGGCTTGCTGACAAGTTAAGAGTTAAAAAATAAAAAAAACCAACACATAATTAAAGCAGAGTTAGACAGCGCACTGTTCAGTCCAGACTTCTGCGACCTAGGCAGCCGATACCAAAAAAATTGAAAATAGATTTAGTTGTCGCAACAAAGTGAGAAAAAAAAAAGAGGAAAACATCTCGTGCCAAACACATCCTCAGAATGTTCATCGTTCACATCTTCTGGATGTTACTTCGGACATTCTTGTTCTCAGACGTCCAACACAAGGCTGCCCGGGGGAGGTGGGATGTTGGATGGACATATTAGAGGTCTGGTTTACAGTGAAAACCAACTGGCTGCGTTTACCCTTTGAGATTATCCAACATCTTTGACGTCTCCCGACATTAAAAACATAAAAATAAAAAAAAGCTCCCATCTCTCCTCTCCTTGAAGCAGAATCTAAACCAAGTATTCCTGATTGTAGAGTAAAACCATTTGTTGCCATGAGAAATGACGTGACCAAGTAGGTAGCAGCTACCGGTGAGCTTGTGACCTGCGTCAGTCTATTCCTTGCATGACATGATCTAAGATGTTCTTCTCATGCCTGCTCACCATCATGAAACACTGCATCAGCAGTCTGAACTCACCGTGGATCGACCAATAGGCACATGGCTTGATGGTGAAAAGTGTGAAGGGAGCCAATCCGGGTCTAGCTACTTAGCACATCATATAAATACATCAGAAAGCTCACATATACAGGACTAGATTTGAGCTCATCAAATTGTCTCCAAGTATTACCATGGAAGTACTCAACTGGATTTTGCAATTGGACCTCAAAATGGACTCAAAGTGGTCAGCAGCATCAGACAGCTCACAGAGGGTGTGATTCAATGTGTTATCTATGGTTCCTTCACAAGTGCCAAATCTTTCGAAACATGGGGCAAATAAACACAAAACTCTTGAACTCTGAGCTCTCATACTTGTGAACAGCTCACAAGTGAGTCTTAGTCTAAAGCACAACAAGGAACATTTCATAACTTCACAGATAAGCAATCCTATTTTTTTTAGTGCCTCATTTAATATGGGGTAAATTGGACAGAATAGAAGTAGAGTCTCCCTGGTCTGCTTAAGAGTAAGGAGGCAGGTTGACAAATCGGGTTGTGTATGTTTGTGTGTGTGTGTGTGTGTGTGTGTGTGGCTGTCTGTTGCTGCATAATATTTGTGCTCCAAGATGAGCTGAGTCACCAGAGGAGACCACGGCATGTGTGGGTGAAGCCAGTGCTCCATTTCATAAGCATGACTCAGCGTTGAGGAACCCAGGAATGACTCCCTGCAACGACAACCCAAAGCTCCTGCCAGCGACGTTACATCACACATACGATTAGCGCCCTCTAGTGGACCAATCACCCGGCTGACTGACTGGCAGCGTCTGGAACCTGAACACACTGCTCTTCTACAAAAGTTACTCTCAACAAACTACTACAACCGGTTAGTACATAGACTAGAGGAAGAAAGAAAAAAAATCTCAATGGAGTTAACACTTAGAAAATCAAAATAACAAAAAGCCATGCACAGTATTTATATATAAAAAAAAAAGAAAATAAATTTATGAACCAAACAGAATGAACCTCATCCACTTCCTCTCAAGCCTTGACCTTGGTGGGGCTGGGAACATTGGCCCTCACCACCGCATACAAAACACAAATGGACACACACAGGGTCATGCAGGGGGTGAGATGTTTAGCATCCCCTAAACACAAGGAATCCACTGATATTACAACATTAACAAACATGAAGGCGCTTTTCCGTGACCAGTGTCTGTGCTACATAGAGCCCATCTCACTTTGAACAAACACAGAACCCGAGAAACAGCAGATCAAAGAGCGAGAGATGAAAAGCTTGACAGAGGGGGAGGGAGAGAGAGAGATAAGGGTTGGGGAGATGTGTTTTTCTAATTTACAAGCTCTAGTGTTTCCCATTAACAACTTGAACAAGGGCTGCCGATTGGAGCCGATGAGCAGAGGCTACAGAGTTAACAAGTGATCTAGCTTATAAGTTAAATAGCAGCCCAGCTAGTAGGCTAACCGTAAACAGGGCTAATCAAACACCGCTGGCGTTGTAGGGAGCGATCGACATGGCCAGCGCCGGTTTGCATCTGCTCACATGATTCGGAATGGTGCAGGAAGTTTTAGGAGTTACCCTTTCCAGGAAAAAAAAAAAACTAACAAAGAATCCTTGAGCTACATGGTTAATCGGTCTTCATCAAAATGGAATCATCATCATCTTCAGTATCAGATGTCCGCGGCAAAAATCGTGGTGGCGTGTTTTGATGAAAGACGGCGCCACTGCTTTCATGGGTTGTATTTGATCTACTCCAACTCAGATGAGGGAGGGAGGGGGTGGGAGGGGGTGGGAGAGGGGGTAGAGTGGAAGCAGAGGAGAGGGTGGAAGACGGGGCGGGGGGACAGGAGGGCGGAGCTCTAACAGCCGGATCATTCCTTCCTGACTCTCCTGTTCCTGGGAGATCTTCTGAGGACATCATCCTCCAGCGTCTAGACAAACGACACACACAGGTGGGGTGTTAGCGGGCTGTACACACACACAATAACCATCAGCCCCTCCACAGAGAGGAGCGTGCTGGCCTTTCTATGTAGCGAGTCACTCCTACCTCAGCTGAGGCATCGTTCTCGTCCTGCGCTTCCTCCTCCTCCTCTTCTCCTTTCTCTGCAGGGCTGTCCTCTGCGTCACTTTTCTTATCTGCTGCTACGAGACAAGATGACACCATCAATGGACAGCAGGTGCACACACAACGCACCACGATACACATTCCCAGTCCCCGGCCCTCCAACAAACACAACTCTCTCTGCATCACGGGGGGGGGCCCATCCGAGGAGGTGCCCTGACCCATGACCTCACCTTAATAACATGCACCTACAAAGGCCACGAGTCTCTTCCAGAGGAAAGCGTCACGCGGAATGACCAAGCAGTGGCACGAAAGTAGCGCGAGAGAGGTGAGGAGATGGAGACCAACCTGGGGCGCTCTCCTGTTGCTCCTTGGGGGCGACCGCCGCCTCCTCCTCTTCCTCCTCCGCCTCCGCCGCCGCCGCCTCTTCCTCCTTCACGTCCGGCTGGGGCTCGTCCGTCTTCTTGTACTCGGCCGCTTCGGGGGACTTCTTCTGTTGGGACCGGGAGAGAGAGACACCGCGTTGAGACTCAACGTACCCCCCGGAGTTCACACACATCTACTAGAGCTGGTAGGTCAGGGAGGGGACGACGGAACTGGAGGTTCACAGATCCCCTCCTGCGCCTTCATGTATCCCGTGTCATCCTGTCTTTGACTGTCCTGCTAACTGACGATGTGGCAACTGCTGTGCGTTTCTGGATCCCTCCCCCCTGCTAGCATCAGGAGGAACTGCAGTGTAGGAGTGAGACATCTAGGTTCAGACGATGCTAAGATAATGCTCCAACCCCACCTCCAATAGTAGTCCAGGGAGACCCAGTTAGTGAGGTAGATGAGATGCATATCATAGAAGCACTTTAAAGAGGGCATCTTAAAAATAACCCCGGTTTTACCACCATTAGAAAAACATACTGTATCTTGGAATCCCCGATGGGAGCGTCCACCCAGATAACTGGACTGTTGTGTCATTAATCTGATCTTGCAATGGCTTCAACATCACACCTGGTGCTAAAGTACAGCCCCTTTAATGTTTAAACTAGACAACTTGATCACTACGAAAGAGCATTGGGACTAGGGTTGCCGCGGTGTGGACATTTTCACACCGAGTAATGTGTCAACACCGGTATTACCGGTATAAACGGTATTAACTTTGAAACTATAGGTCAACCGCCATCTTCTCCGTCAACTCTCCTCTCACACTCGGTGACAGCGGCTGGCAGCGCGCCAATTCTCGGCGTCTTATAACGTTCTATATATAATAGGATAATATAATTTTATATATCATAATATCACGGCCAAAAGCTCTGTGCGCCTCCGGATGGCCGTAGCGCGGGGAGCTCACGTAGGGATTGGGCTTCGCGGGGTTTGTTTACCGGCGTTGCTATGGTTGCCGGTCTTCTAAGGAAGCACGTCAATTCTCGGCGCGACAATTCTCCCGCACAGAGCAGAACTGTGGCCTATTCTACACATTTTGATTTTCTTAATTATATTATTCATTTTTACTGAATTTGTTTTTTATTACTGAAAAAAAAAAAAAAAAAAAAAAATATTGGTGTTGCCGGTGTGCAACACAGAGTAATCGGTGTTGGCCTCAACACCGGTAATACCGTATACCGCGGCAACCCTAATTGGGACCCAGAGAGAATAAACGCCAAGCACACAAGCACACTTAAGGCCACGATATACTATGAAATTGGCATGCGACAAAGCCCAATACAGCCGCTGTGATTTACGGGGGTTGTTTCATGACGCGAGTCTCGGTGAGGCGAGACTCAATCATTCACAGGATATTGTTGACCGCCATGTATTAGGACACATGCAAAATGATGCACTTATTGGGCTCTGTATTAAGTACCCCGCAACCAAGGCACTTCCAATAGGTACAGAACCTGCCCCTTTGGTCCTCAAACATGCCAAGCTCTCTTCACTTGTTCGGTTTGAATATCGGGGCCTTGAGCGTAGAGGGCGACTCGGCCACGAGGACAGACCGGGGCTAGGGGGGTCTAGGGGTGTGGGGGGGGTTCGGTACGCCATGATTCACCGCGGTGGATGCAGGGGTGGGCTGGCAGGCTCCCTTTAGCTCGTCTTGTAATCCCCTGAGGCTGAACTCAGTCCCAGCTCTGTCTGTTGAACTCTGTGGACGGCCGGGGCGACCCGGGGACGGCAGGTCACTTCTCAGTACCACTCTGGGCCCACACAGGTGCGTGCTCGCGTTATTGAAGGTAGCTGTAATAAAACCAACTCACTAGTACCTTACTTTTCAAAACGGTACCATGCAACAGAAACCCTAAGTCTGAACTCTGTGTTTCTGTCAAATGATAACGATTTGAATGGTCTAATTTCATGTGTGGGTGGCTGGCAGTTTTTCTTGTTGCGTTTCCACTGTGTAGAGGCCAAAACCTTCAGCGCTACCAATGGTGCTTCATGTGAAGGTTCAGTCTCTTAAGCATCCGTTGAGGAAGTATGCTTCTCCCCGCTGACACGTTTTCCGTTGTGCTCCGGTGTGCGCCGGGTTTCGGTTGTGGGGGTGGCTAGTTTCCAGTTGTGCGCTGTCCTGCGTGTGTCTATCTGTTGTGCGTGCGTGTGTCTATCTGCTGTGCGTGCGTGCGTGCTGTGCGTTGTCTGACCTTGCCGGTGCAGCAGAACACGACGATGAGCACCAGGGGCAGGGCGACCGTGAGGACGTAGACGACCCAGAGCCAGGGACGCTCCTCAGCAGCCGTCAGCATCTGTGTGGCCAGGCCGGGCTGGGGGGAGACAGAAGGGTTATCATACCAGCACCCAGGTCCACCGGTGGAGGCACTTCGTAGGCAGCACAAAAGGCCCATTTACTTTTAGACGGGGGTCCTTTTCATAACGAGTACAACACAAGCAATGCCTTCAATTTTGATTCCTTGCGTTTCTCGTAGATACCTCGTCCACATGGTTCAGCGTATTGTGCCTCAAACACAGATTCAATTCAGGATAAGAGGTTATTGTATCTTTATGCCGATAGGATTATTCATAAGGTGCAGAGAGAGCGTCCAACAGTCTTCCCGTTGCTGTGGAAACGGCACTAGCCCCCAGAACCATCTCTGGCAACATCCATGACCGTCCCCCACAGGGGGGTTCAAAGCCTGGGGGGCCTCGTTAGGTCTACTAGAGACTCTGGCCCCCTGGGGTCTTTAGTGTATTGTTGCTACAAAACAAACTCCAAAGCACTGGCAAGACTCAAGACCTAAAATGCAGGCGTGCATAACGACACATTTTCAATTGAATATGAATATGGGGATGAAAAGGATGGGTAGTCTGTTGGCTAAATGCTACACCAGCAGACTAGAGACCCGACCAGTCAGTGATGACCAGTCAGTGATGCTGGAACGACCATGAGGACAAGTCAGTCCAAGAAATAATGATGGCAGGATGGTGAGAGAAGTGACGGGGACACAGAACGAGGGATGGAGGAGGGACAGAAGACGACCAGGAAGCATGACTTTAGCTTCCCTGGGATCCACAGACGGGTCCAGGCCCCACCCACCTCGGCAGCGCCCTCTGCGGCCTTCTTCAGCCCCCAGCCGTCCGTGGCCCACCTATCGGCCGTGTGGCGCTCGTTAGTGATGAAGAAGTTGTCGAAGAAGATGTCTGAGGACATGGACCAGAGCTCCAGGCCCACGGCGCTGAAGGGGCTCATGCGGAACGGATGCAGGTCCTCGAAGAAGTCCGGGTTGGCCACCTTACGGGGCTTCCACACGCCCTGAGGGAGGGAGGGGAACAGGGTGCTCTGTTGAGGTTGGTGCTCACTTCAGTGGATAGGGTCTAGTCCAAATACTTATCCTTTTATTCAAAGCAAAGATGATATCACACACACACACACACACACACACACACACACACACACACACACACACACACACACACACACACACACACACACACACACACACACACACACACACACACACACACCCAAGTCTAACTTGGGTTTAAAATATTATATTATTTATTATTTTGGACGGTGCAAATAAGCAATGACATGAGAATGATGTGGCTTTGGTTATTTGCTCATTCCGAGTTGAGGTGACCCTTCAGAACACTGCAGGACGGGGACGGCCTACCTGGTAGTTGGGGTTGTCGATCATGGCCGGCTTCCACTTGCCCTTGTAGCTGGGGTTGTCGACGTTGGGCCTCTGCCAGGCGCCACACCCTGGGGCAGCCTCGCAGGCCGAGTTGGGCACCTGTGGAGCCTCCCACTCCCCGTCCATGTCCTCGTCCCTGGAGGAGAACCAGGGGAGAACCAGGGGGGTCACTAGGGGGGTCACTAGGGGCTACTGGGGCCTGGCGTCCTCCACCACCACCAGGAGGCTTTGACGCCACATGCAGTGAATACTTATCTTGAACATGTCCTTAAGGCAGAAAGGGGTTAATTATCCCGTTCCAGGATGCGTGCCCGTGAACTATGGCCGTCGGGGTTTCAAACCGTTCTGGTTCACCCCGTTACACCATCGTGGACCCTATGTGTCCGCACATTTATGCGTTGTGGTTTTCCTTTGCTAAACTTACTCAGATTGACCAAAAAATATACATGTAATAACATGAATGATTGACCAAAATGAATAGAGTGCCCTTTGGTTTATGTTATACGACAACAATTATTGCATAAAGAGTGCGGTTTGATTTGTATTATATAAAAAAGAAAATTGCGGAAACGGTCAATTAAAAAAAAAAGCATAACCGTATACGCATACGTAATGACTTCTAGAGGCCCTCGCCAACCCCCATAACGTCTCCCAGACACCTGTACATTCATCATGGGGGTCCGTACCAGTCTTCGGGTTTGACGGCTTCGGGGTCACTGATGTAGTCGGGCTCGTCGTCCAGCCAGCCGTCGGGCTTCACAGCAGCCTCATCGGGGATCTGAGCAGGTGCATCCTCATCCCTACACACACACACACACAGCAGCAGCGTTAGCTAGCGTGACACATTACTCCACTATCAGACGGTGTTTTTTAAAGGAGTAACCGGTTAGGCAGACAGAGATCACAGCATACATCATGAAGCACACGGGTAATTAGAGTAGTTAATAAAATAATAATGGTAGTGCTACACCAACTAGTGAACAGCCAGATAAGGTTGGATTTATCTTCGTTCCCACTGCCTTCTGATGAAAAGCGCCCCAATGTTCCCCACCCACCATTCGTTAACAACATGGTCCCAGGGCTGTGGCGACCCGTCTACACTAAGGTTACACTGACCAGTCCATGGTCCCAGGGCTGTGGCCAACCCGTCTACACTAAGGTTACACTGACCAGTCCATGGTCCCAGGGCTGTGGCGACCCGTCTACACTAAGGTTACACTGACCAGTCCTCGGGTTTGACGGCAGCGGGGTCCTGGATCTTGGGCATCTCGTCCCAGTCCTCCGGCTTGCTGTCCTCGGGGTCTTCGATCTCGGCGGCGGGGTTCACAGCGGGGGTCATGTCCGTGAGCAGGTTTCCACTGTTCACCACAGTCTGGTCCACCAGCACCTCAAAGCTGTTGTCAGGGTTCAGCACTAGGGGGCCACAGAGAGACCAGACGGGTCAACAAGCAGGGCAACTCCAGCAGCATAGAGCAAGCATTGGTGTCCTAGCGTAGATCTCACATTTAAATGAGCTATCATGTAGCCTGTGCGTTATCGAGCATGTACCATGTGCATTACTGGGCATGAGCATCTTCCAGCCTGTGCATTACCCCTTATGTAGCATGTCCATAACCTAGAATGTAGCACGTGTATTATCTAGCAGGTGCGTTATCTAGAATGTAACTTGTGCATTATCTTTCATGTGCATTACCTAGCATTTGCATCATCTAGCACGGGCATTACCTAGCGTGTAGAGGTGGGTCTTCTTGTCGGTGTAGTACGTCCGCAGGTCGGCGTCGGGTTTCTTGGCGTGTTTCTCCTCATACTCGCCCGTCTTCGGATTCTTGTGACGGAAGATGAGGTGCAGCTTGTAGTCCTCGCCACACTTGTCCGGTCCGAACATGATGGTGTACGGGGTCTTGTCCACAAACTGGTCCTAGACAGCAAAAGGCACACAGGTTGAACACAAAGGATTAAATACAAGCCACCTTAAATGCACAGCTCCTGAATGTGTTTGGATAGTACAGGAAGTATTTTTGCTTGTATATGTGTGCGTGCGTGTGTGTACACGTTGAGTCTGACAGTAATTATGTATGGCTGTATGGATGTGCATCTGTGAATTTGCACGTACCGCTGGTTATGGGCCTGATTGTATCCGAGCTCTGAACATACATTTGTATGCGCGTCTGCATGTGTATATTTATGTGTGCCTCTGTGAATGCGTAGTTGTATGCGTACGAGCCTATAATGGTACGTGTGGTCTTACCAGGTCGAGGTCTGGGGTCTGAGTCAGCAGCTTAATGTAGGCTCCACCACAGTCAATACCAGTCTGGAAATTGACCTCGTATCTTCAGAGACAGAGAGGAAGAGAGAGAGAGACTATAAAACACTAAGACCTCCGACATAAACACACAATGAGACTTTTTTTAAATAAACCGATGGCCAACCGTCTAAATCGTGTCAATGACAGAAGTGATGACAGGACTCACTGGAGGATGAGCGGCTTGCTGTCGAAGATGAAGGGGCGGAGGAGCTGGGCGGAGATGGCGTGGTGCTTGGCCCGGGACTTCAGAACCAGGCCTTTGTCTCCGGGGAGCTTGCTGTCCTTCATGTCCTCCACAGACCATTGACCTGGAGACCACAGCGTGGACGCTGGTGTTAACATAGTGGCGTGGACAGCTCACTCCACAGAACCCCCGGCATGGCTTCACTGGACGCTACATGGCGTTCCTCCATAGGGTCGTCTCTAGATATGCCTGTGGTCTTGCGGTAAGCTTACATATATTGAGACGATAATACGAGGCAATAACTATATGCATACATTTTAATTAATGGGTATGAATCTAGGACAATTACCATGACACCGCACCACGACAATTCTGACAAGTTATTTTTTAATTTCTCCTTCAGGACGTTTCCCTGGTTAAGCACCTTGTGCTATAAATCAAGGTTGATGAACGATTGACGCTCCATGACCTACCGTCATACTTGGCGATGTCCTCATCAATGTCCTCCTTCTTGGCTTTGGACAGCACCCAGCTGTGAACCAATCAGAGACAACGACACTTCATTTAAACATGGTTATGGTCCAAGTGATCAGCATAAAATCACTGCAAGCCAGAACTGAGAGCCTATGCTTTCTGACGTATCCGTGTGGTTTTGAAACATTATATTGACCAAAACAAGAAGTTGTCCCAGCCGTTATCTACAACCATAACTCAACCTAAGACAGAAGCAAGTAAGAAATGGGGAACATCATTTGAACCACATCTGATAAATGTGGAAGAGTAGGACACTGGTTCCTAATACACTGTTTTGAAAGCTCTTGAAGGACAGCAATTAAAGACTGCATTATAATTTTAAACTCGGAATCACTCACACGGTTTGTGTCAAGGTTCATTTGTGACTGAATGTTACAAATAACATAAATTGTTGTTAATTGCACAGTATTTGTATGTAATTTAGCAGAAATGCCACACAACTGTAACAACCCAGGGATTACTCTTGGAGATCTCTTGGTAAGGATGCCCATAGTGAAATGGAGGTTATAGGATTAGACTGAGTTTTTACAGGACCAATCCTGCGCATCCTAATCAAAGATCAGAGGGGAAAGAGGCTCGGTACAAGTGTCCCAAAGATCAACAAATTCATTTAATATTCAGATGCCGTCGTGTGTCTGGCACCATCAATTATCAGCAAATCAAACACTCCCTGACTGCTATTGATGTTTTCACAGCAAGAGTTTAATCCCCTCGTCAATGGAGAGGTTTGGTACAAATACACTATCGACCGTCTGGGAAAAAATTACTACGGCTCTTTGATTCCATTTTAGAACAACAACGGCCCCAGATTAATAATAAAAACACTTCCAAATTAAGATAATTTAAATCAGGGATAATGTTTAGAGTGATATTTTGTGTGTATTCTGGGTTTGTTTTAACAATGAGTTGTTTTTTTTTGTGACCAGATGAACATTTCCCATTGATCCATTGTTATTATAGCTGTGTGTGAACCCTTCACAATCTCCCCCGCCCCCACCCCGAACACACACACCTGAGATAATAATCAACAGATGTGTCGCTGACACACTAACCAAACAGATCAATTTATTTCATCATGAATTTGAAAACACTATCTAGTTAAAATAAATGGAAATCTAAACTACATCCAGACCCGTCATGGTAGGCAGTTTACCTGCCGATAAATCCCAGGCGGTCAAACTGGTTGTAATTCATCATATTTAATCTGTATGGAGGCCAGTAGCGGTCAGCGAACCACAGAGTGCAACGGCTTCAGTGGGTGCTCACCTGTCTAGGGTGCCCCGGTCGAATGACTCCGCAAAGAAATGCTCTCCCATTGGCTCGGGTGCTTTGTAGGTCACCTAGACGACGTAACGCAGGAAGAGACATTCAGACGGGATGCTGGGTCACTGGTACACTGGGGAGAGCGATCTAATGGTTAACTGGCTGAAACCATTAAGGTCCTGAGTGAGATATCATCAGGGTAAACTGGAAAAATTATCATTTCTCTCAATGTCTTTATTCATACGTGTTTGGGCTGGAATAATTCAACAGTGATATTAATTAGAACCAGCAAACTACGGTCACATTGATAAAAAAGTGGCCAGTTCAAACAATTGTAAATACACCACACTGGATCCTTGGTCCATTTCTATCATGTTCAAATTGGTAACGACATGCTAAGGAGGATGTTCTTACCATCAGTCTTATAGTTTAGCATTAACAAGACCATAAGCTTTATTTTGTTTTATTTAGATTAAGAAAGGAGAGCCGAGGAGTCATACTTTAGGAATGACCGGGGCTGCAGGCTCCGCCTCCTTGGCTGCCTCCTCTTCCTCCTCTTCGTCTCCGGCGATGCCCAGGTCCAGGTCGTCCTCGACGTCCATCTCGTCTCCCATGATGTCCTCTACCAGGTCCTCCTCGCTGGGCCCCTGGGCTTGGCTCAGGCTGATCAGGGCCAGGGCCAGAACGGCAACAACACACAGCCTCAACGTCTGCGCCATGGTCTGGAGGAAGAGATGGATCATGGCTCATTCAGTCATTGCGCTCCTAGTTCTCCAAAGATAGATTTTTGAGCATCATGTTGGAGAACAACACCTGATTAGATGGAAAGCTGAACCGGGAATCCTATCAGAGTCAGAACGCAATTCCCTTTAATAATACCATCTGGATCAACTATGAATGCTTCTAGTCTAGAGGAAACATTAACAGGGAGCTTTGGGTTTTCAGCTGACTGAGTGGGGCTCAGCGAGATTTGTTTCACTACATCCGCCTGCTCGATGTTACTGGTGGAGGCCAAGCTGCATCTCCTCCCAAACACATTATGCATTAAGCACCAGTGCAGACTCCATGGTGGGAAATGATGTGGCCAAGAGAGATTGTAAGTCTTTTAAGCGAACAAGAGATGGGCAGAAGAAAAAAATCAATCCGGGCAATATTGGAGACCAAGAAAGATTTGAGCGCATCACATTTTGAAATAACGAGAGGATATTTGTTTTTTGCACACATGAAAAGGAAAAGACTATAACTATATTAAAGCAATAACCAAGCAAGCATTTATCCTGGCTAGGAAACCCAGGGAATTACTTCACAGTTCAGATAATTCATTTTACACAGCATCATATTTTTGCGGTGAATGGCCAAAAGATCTATGGCAATATCCAGACAGATTCATTGATAACAATATTGATGTAATGTTCTGCTCAGCTCTAAAGACGGACACGCAGGTCATGTTTGTGTGTGATTGTGTTAGACAGGTTGGGGAGGGGGGGAACTCACGGGCTATTCTGTTGGGATTCTCATTAACATGATAATGAACTGTGGAGATGGGAGCTGTATCGATTCATAGCTGGATGGATCTTAAGCTAATTGGATGGGATAACCCAAGAAGGAGCCCGTCTCACCTCCCATCTAGGAAGAAATGCCATTGATTTTTACATTTCAAAAAAGTAATTTTTATTGCTTTTTTTTATGTATAATTTCTATGTCTATCTGTTTATATTTTGTACTTTTGTTTTATATTTGTACCTCATTTGCAATCCTTTCTATGTCTATCTGTTTATATTTTGTACTTATGTTTTATATTTGTACCTCATTTGCAATTCATGATATTTCATATCTTTTGAAGAGCCATTTTGACATGAACAATCTTCCCCCAAGGATTAATAAGGGAGACGAATCCCTTGCACCAACAACCCACAAGGAGGCAACACCCGTTTAACCCGTGTGGAGATTTATTCCTTTCATTGCAGCCCAGGCCTACCCACATGCCTGTTTAGTGCACCCCCACCCCTCCATCACTGCCTCCTATACAGCTGGCAGAGCTAGAGGGTTGCCCTGGAGCCCGTTGCCTTGGGGGCAGCAGAAGACCCTCAGGATGAGCCGGTTAGCGCCCTGCGCCCCTAATGAGATTAGCCCCTATGGAATTAACATTCGAGCACCCGAGAACACACCGAGTTCAGTCCATTCAGCCATCTCCTAAACACTATGGCCGTATAGAGGAGGGAGGTTACTCATTACACACGCACACATCAACACACAAACCTTAAAAAAGCACAGATTGTGACGCAGTCGCCAAATTTCCGCGGTGTACTGAACTACTAAGAAAATCACCCCGGGACTGTCCCACAAAAGACTCCGCCTCTTGACAGCCAACAAGCCAGCACATCTTGCGTCTTCCGTCCAACTTAACACTCACGTGTTAGCCTGCCACACATATCACACGGAGATCGCTGCCAGGTTAATGAGCTTAGCAACATGAGATTAACATGCCTGGCTAGCCCAACAGGCAAAGGGATCACGGCTGATATATACCTACCTTCTAATAACAGCACCAACCTGCACTTATCTTGGAAAAGCCAAACGCTGCAATAATAAATCCTTTCAATCCGTCAGTGCCATCATGTCATATTCCTCCCACACATCTCATGACTCTCATTCCGACAGTAGTGTCACGGTATAGAGCTGTGGCGGCGAGGGGGCTACCTACCCAGACCTGGATCAAGCAAATGTGCATCAACTTAGCCAATATATACTGCATATCCTTCAACAAACCGCAAAGGATTCGTTTGTTCGTGGGTCTGTTGGAGGTCCGTATGACTCAAGTGGGGCGTAAAAGAGATAAGCACTAGCAAATCATTGATTTGGTTGTCAATGTAAATGGATAACCCAAACCCCACGGGAGAGCGTGGTTAGCTGGTCCCCACGGGAGAGCGTGGTTAGCTAGTCTTTATTATCTCCCTTGAGGCTCTAGGGCTGTTCTTAGCCCAAGCCCACGGGAGAGCGTGGTTAGCTGGTCTTTATTATCTCCCTTGAGGCTCTAGGGCTGTTCTTAGCCCAAGCCCACGGGAGAGCGTGGTTAGCTAGTCTTTATTATCTCCCTTGAGGCTCTAGGGCTGTTCTTAGCCCAAACCCCACGGGAGAGCGTGGTTAGCTAGTCTTTATTATCTCCCTTGAGGCTCTAGGGCTGTTCTTAACCCAAACCCCACGGGAGAGCGTGGTTAGCTGGTCTTTATCATCTCCCTTGAGGCTCTAGGGCTGTTCTTAGCCCAAGCCCGTCTCCCGGGAGGATCACTCCTGGTCTGGTTGCTTGTCGTTGTCTTGGAACAGGACAATCCCGATTTACCCAGTATGTTAACACAGGCAGAACACACCAACTTAATGAGACAGCCACCCTAAACTGGTTTCAAACAATATACTATGCTCGCAAATGCACTTTGGTAGGTGTCATTATCACCACCTATAGGTCCTCACGCATAAACTCTTCTGGCAACTATCCCGGTTGGCAACACCACCACAACATGGCCCTGAAGAAAAGAAGGCCCCCTAATCTTATCTCAGCCTCTTTTGGCTGTAAAACACCAACTGTCAGGGCTAGCCTTGACAGGATAAAAAAACAGGGAAGAGCATTAGTTAGCTTGCCAATGTGTGGGACGGCCCTGCCCAAACTGGACACAGCAATTGAGTTCCAAGATACCAATATCTTTCAACAAGGTCATTAAAGCTAGGCTAGTAAATCGGGGGAACCAGCTAGAGTAAGCTAGATTTTAAGTATCCAATTAAATCAACCACCCCTCAAGTTGAAGCCTCTCTACAAGGCCACTCCCCCCAAAACAAGTGAATAGCTAGCTTAAGAAATAAGTCTGCCTAGCCAAGTGGAGGACTCCAGTCTTGCGCAATGAGAGCAGGCGCAGAATAAGCAGGAAGCCGGAGAGGTAGGTAGATGGACAAGGCAGGTAGGTAGATGGACAAGGCAGGTAGGTAGATGGACAAGGCAGGTAGGTAGATGGACAAGGCAGGTAGGTAGATGGACAAGACAGGTAGGTAGATGGACAAGGCAGGTAGGTAGATGGACAAGGCAGGTAGGCCATCAAATCATTTCCTTCAGGCTGGGTGAAATGATTGGACATCCACCGATTATTTTTGGGCAGAGCATTTAATTTGTTGATTGCCATCGAAGTTTCAGGAGAATTACACCAAATCAGACAAAAGCTTCAAAAATAAATTGCCTACCCCATCTTTGACCGACTGACAGTTAAGGCTGTAAATTGAGTGCAGAGGGGAATATTTTCAAACAGGGGGATGGGTGCATTGCAAGCAAGAAAGCTTGATTGGGGGAGGGGGATGGGGTGTCTAAAATAACAAGTAAAATCCAAAACCCAGCACTACAAATAGGAAAAGCAAAAAGACCTTCTGTATCTTCCTTCTTCCCAGAATGCATGCTGTGTTTAGGGGAAAGGCAGGCATGGGAGCATGGGAATTACACCACCACTCCCTTCTTTCTTGACAGGGTCACATGTATTCATGTGCAGATTGGGAGGTGAAACCAGCCCAGTCTTCAGGCAGGGAAACTGTCAAAAATGCGAGCTTTTTTCTTATGCGCCAACGAGGCTCCAGGCTGTAGCAGACAATATGCCATAATATTCCCAGTCTCAAACCCTCACTCAATTATCTCTTAAAACAGCCTCAGGAAAACATGTGAAATACTCAAGGGTTGTTATAGTCATCCATCAGATCATTTATGAGAATAGTGAAGTGACAGGGTACATATTCTCCAACCGTCACGTTGAAGTAGCATTACTACAGAATCTGTAACACATTTGTGTCAAGAACACCATACTAACAAATTATTGAAAGTAACAATTTAAACACTAGTTAACCATACAGATTCATGAGAAGCTGCTCCTGGAGACAAGTTGTCGTCATCAATAAAAAAAATCCTCATTCACCTTAGCACGGGCAAAGGTCGTTGGTGCAAATCATCTGACTCCCCTTTGCGGCCCCCACACTGTTGTACTAGTAAATAAACAAACCAGTGTGTAAAAACTGGTCTGACGACTACTGATAGCCCCTGTAATACCCGTTCGGAACTGTAAGTGCAACTTTCTGGAGAATGTTCCAGAAAGATCCAATCCAAAACGGTAGGTCCGATCCCTTAAGTCCTAATATAGGCCAAACTAGCTAACAGCGTACAATGGCTAATTTATTAAGAAATTAGGGTCCCAGTGATGATCGGACCATTCATTTGCATGATGAGCAAGTTAAGCTTGCAAGAGGATTTGTTAAAGGATCTGCACCCTACCCACACATTCTGGAGATCATTTAGTGCAGACGACTTGTAATATCCAGCAGCCTATCACTGACAGCCTCTCTATTTCTGCATTCATAGTGTCCTTCGACCCGAGGAACCCAGATTGACAACCGATATTTTGCACAAGTTAGCTATTCCACGGTGGCTAACCATTACCATTCAGCTATATCTTACCTGCTTAACTATCCATTTTTCCCCACGTTTGTGAGAGCGGCCCTCAAAACTACAAAATGTTATTTCATTCAAACCTTAAGACCACACATCACATGACAAAAAAAATGTAATTGTCTACGTTGCAAGTCAACATTTCCTTCGTAATTAACTAAACGTTAGCTAACGTTACAGTTAGCCTTGCAGCCCGAGAGAACAACCTGGCTTTTAAATAACAACCACGAAGAGCAACCAATTGTGCACTGCAAGCAGGATCAATCACAATGGTTTAATGGACGGATAATGAATAAAAGTATGTTAAAAGTGACATTTGTATGTCATTACGTACCTCCTGCTCTGAGATGTGACTACCTGGAACTACAGCGGGATCACGTGTGGATTTGGGTCAGTCGTTGCACAGCCAAAGCACCGCCTCTCTGTTTTTGATTGGTCCAGCGCACCGTATTCTTGATGGACTGTGTAAATTGTCAGCGTTTCATTGGACGTGCCAAATGTTCATCTGAATAAATTGTGCCCGCCCACTATCTGCACCTCGTGGACGGAGGTGATTCGTCGAGCTGGAAAAAGGAAACGCATGCTGATTGGCTGGAGTATGAATGAAGAAATGAGGATGTGCCCTGATGGTGATTTAAACGTTATGTTGAACAGCTTTAGACTAATCTAAAAATAAAAACAAACTGACTAGGTTATATTGTTAATTCTGTTTTGCATCCCATACACGGGGACCTTATTAAAAAATGAATAAGCCTTCCAATTCATTTTGTCGTATGATCCCGGAGCCCAAATGTTATATATACTCACAGAGGGACCGAAACTATATTGCCATCATAATATAGAAATACAGCAAATTTTGCAAATACCCTAGGAGCTTACACGTAGTTAAAGAACTACTACAGGGGATATCCTCGTGGTTCAAAGACCCATGGAATGTCCCATACAATGCCAATGCACCTCACGTTGATTATCCCAAATCCCATTCAATCGAACACAGATATAAATCATTATATTATTGATAATTATTTAACATTGTAGGCATATTTTTTTAACGATAGGCCTAACTTATAATTTAATATCTAATTAAACACTTTAAATGACTTATTTATTGTGACCAACTTTTGATCTCCCAAACTGAATCTCTACCTAAGCCTACCTAGATATATGGGCCATTTTGGTTCATCACCTAAAGATGAGTAGAAGATGCCTGCCTGAAAAAAAAAAAAACCTGCCTGAAAGCTCAATGGGATAAGTGAATGGATTTATGTCCTAATCAATTGGTTCAATTCCAAATGACATGTAGGCCTGTCTGAAACTGGCCCCCAAAAGTCCTTTAAAATTATCTAATTTAGCATTGATATTTTACTTGCACGAATCCATAAAAAGATAAACCATATCATTTTAAATCTCTGGCTTTATTACAATTCACAGATTGGATAGAAGTTAACATAATCAATTATAGTTTATCTAAAGGATACAAAATACAACACAGGAAGATAATAGCAAGGCATTCCAGTGCATCTCCCAAGAAACAAGGTGAGTGGATGGTTCCTGATACCAACAGTCTGTGGAGTTGTGGATGGAGATGGACCACTGGTACACAACGTCTCTGAGAGACGCAGTCCTACCACGTACATGTCCTTCTACTTCATACTGTTAGACCCACTAATGCTGTGTAGTAAAAGTAACGTCCAAATGGATAGCACAAGCCACCAGACCGTTGCGTCAAACCTTTCAAACCTTCAGGAACTCAAGGTCTGAAAATGTGTGTTTCGATGCTGGTCTGCTCAGTATAAACCAAAAGTTTCAGAGATATCTCATTTGATAAAAAAACGACCCATACTGTTTGAATATAGGGCGTCTGTTTCTTCAGACTTGTGTGTAGGTCAGGCTTAGACCCTTCAGTAATACACCTCAAATGTGTGAAATACGGATACAAATAAATGAGATCTTGGTAGACCCCATCTGGTAGAATAGAGTAGAGCAGAGCACAATAGAGATGACTAGAGCAGAGGAGAGGAGAGGGGCGAGGTTTGCAATAGAGTAGAGACCATTAGAGTAGAGGAAGGGGCAGTAGAAGAGAGAGCAATAGAGCAGAGACATTAGAGTATAGAGGGAAGAGGAGAGGTCAGGAGGGAGCAGAAAGAGGACATGGGATGGAGCGCACCGTTTCGCCCTACAGTCAATACTTGTCCTACATCAGTTGACGCGGTAAGATGTGTGATTCAATCATTTCCGGCTGGATTTTTTCCATTTGCTACTCGTTGACAAGAAACAGATGGAGGAAGAGACGCTAACCGGAGGCTTTCTACTCTTTTATCAGTTCTGTTTGTCTCCCCCCATCTGTCTCCTTCACTCTACAGCACGCTGCACATCTGGTACCAACCCACACTGGGCCTCCTTATGTCACATTAAGGCAAATCACTACAGCCTATCCACTGTTGGCAAACATGGCCGAGAGGAAATCCAACCAACGACTTCTAACAAGGCTTCACAAACACCTGTCTACTGCGGTACGTTATTGATTTTTTTCTATTTAAAATTCAGACATTTGTGCACTTTCTCGGCTAAGTTTGTCCCTCCATACCACCCCAGCTCATTGTCCTTATATATACATATTGACACACTCAGAGAGATTGTTCAGGTGACCGTGACCATTTATATGCATATTTCCAAATACGTGGTTATTACTTGAATATACTGGTGGGATAATGTCGAGTAGAATGATCCAGACAGGTCTTTCTTTCCCACCCAATGAAAAGGGTGAGTAAGGACAGTGAAGATGCAAAAACATCTTTGATTTCCAAGCAGTGACTTCAAATGTTAAAGCATCATCAAAAATGGCGGGGCTATCTCATCCCAGGCCGCTTGACAATTAAACCAGTGTTTTCAACGCACAATTTATGTACACATAAATACAGATTTGTACTAAATACAGAGTCTTAAGAATCATCTTTGTGTGTACTGTGTCTTCCATTTCCCAGGCGCGTCACGAGAAGAGCCCCTTCTCAATAATAATAACGTTTCGTCCTCTTCCTCTGCCAAGATTTTCATAGATCGAGGCGGAGCCGAAAACCAGCCAGCAGGGTGTGCTATTGCACCACCGGCGAGGGCACTCGGTCGGCGGAGTCCCGGGAGGGTCCAAGCTCCTCTCAAGGCTTCCGTTCTGCTCGGCTGCTGAACGGTCAGTGGCTGTTTGAGGTATTGCTAAGGAAGAGGGGATAGCGGAAGGGTGGCTGGGGATGGGGGGGATCGGCTGGGGTTGGCGACGGTAGGAGTTCACTCTGCTTTCCTGATGAAGATCTGCAAAATAACCCCGTCAACATGTAACGATTATTGTCATTATAGAAGCAATATTGATTCAATATCATACTTGATGACTTACAGTGATGTGTTGATCATTGAGACATCATAACAATGTATTGCTCATTATAGGAGACAAAAATCACATCTAGTCAAACATGACGTTTTACCCTTTCACAGTGTCTCACCTCACTAAGGATGACCCACACTGGGGAGTCCGTCAGCACCGTGAGGCGGAATGCCTCCAAGGGCCCAAAGCTGGGGTCCACCTCCCCTTCGGCGATCCCGTTCTGGAACATTCCTGAGAACACGGAGAAACCAGTGTTAAAAACAAGTTGGTGCAGTGGAAGTTTGGCAGTTTGGAGTGCAAATTACAGTGAAGGAAAAGCACAAAGAATATAAGTATCCGTTTGTTCTACAGGACAATAGATCAAAAAATCACAAACATCCATACATATAAAATACAATATACAATATGGCCACCAGCAGTCATTTGATGATGAGGATGTTATAAAACATTTGACCTTTTTTTTTTTTACACAATCTCATCGCCTGTGTAACTCACTATGTAGTGGATGGAAGTGTTGTGGATTCAAACCCCACCAAATGAGCCATGTTCAAGTCCCTATTGCACTACTAGTAGTTACAGACAATAGGATGGTCTGGAGCAAGACGTGAATATTCCTAAGTTCCTAGTTCTTTGTGTCTCCTTATTGATCGAGTCAAATCCATCGTCATTAATCGAGCTCAGTTCAGAATCCTTCTAAAATAGCCTGACCATGGAGTTAGAAGATAGTTAGCCCTGTAGGTGCTCGAATGCAACCGTTTGAGGCCGAAAACGAGAAGGACAATCAAACATAAACAGCGCGTCCTGTGACATCGTCATAGCAGTTTGCCCCAAATATGATCTCTGTTGGAGATGGTTTCTTTTTTGATGCAAGTACGTGGACTTCATATACCAAGGGAAATGTGATGCCCCCCCCCCCCCACACCAATCGTTCTCCTCTTCTCTGTGAGGTGAGGTGAAGACACTTTAACTAAAGCGAAGCTGACACTGCCAAACACCGGGGAACCTCTCCAAAACGACACCAACACCGGGCTAGTGAAATGGATTGATTGTCTCTGAGAGTGTGGCAGTTTCAGGTTACCATCGATCGGGTCCAATCGTCTTGCAATATTGATGAACAGGTTAGAGGCCCCGCGGTGAATGACACCGTGAGCTCTGGCTCCAACAGGGACGAGAGAGGGAGAGGGAAGGTGAGGAGAGACTGTTGTGCAAAAAATGTGCAACAGCACACCGGGTAGAACTCTGTGAGAAACACAGGTGGGACACCTTTCATCACAGTGCTATGCAGGCTACTCTGTGGACGCCTTTATTCAAATGAACTCACGGCCCTGTTCCATACATCCTTAGCATGGGGGGGCCCCAGGGAGAATCAAACCCTTAACCCCACTAGGGTTTATGTTAATGCTCGGCCAGTCGAGCAGGACCCCTATGACCAGAAATACTACCG
>NC_079421.1:828536-833893 GCF_026213295.1 Gadus chalcogrammus
TGCTGAGCAGGGGTTCAGAGAGATCAATACTTAATTGATGGGGTCGTGCGGTGCGGGTCGGCCGTGGCGATAGCTCTTAACACAGAGAACAGAGGCATTAAGCTGACAGCCTCTGGACGCACACTGCTGGACGGACTTCTGATGGGAATCAGATGAAACCCGTACCGGCTGAGATGAACACATGCCTTGCAGTTTGGAAACTTTACTTACTACACTACTTCTCTTGAGGCGGTAGAGACGAACCCAGGACTATTCCTGTTTTCTTTCAAACACAACCCTGCAAGCTCCCCCAACTACATATCGACGTCTCATCGAAAACGTTGTCAATACATTGTTGAAATGATAGACTCGAATATGCAGACAAAACCACAACTAGCAAGACATCTTCAGCACACAAAAATACTTAACTTCTGCAGCGGAAAGCAATGCCGGCTGAAATGATGGTTAGTGTACTGTGACTGCCTCTATATACTGTGTGTACTGTATACACTCTTCGTCCCTAGGAGCTGCCTAATTCAATCATTGTATTAGCAGTAAACACTCTAAAGTACAGTGTTTACTGCTAATCACCAGTAGCTTGAAGACATTAGTATACTTTTGTAATGATTATTGGTGACTTATAACATCAACACATGAAGGTTTGATTGGGGAAGGACACACACACACACACACACACACACACACACACACACACACACACACACACACACACACACACACACACACACACACACACACACACACACACACACACACACACACACACACACACACACACACACACACAGGTGTACCTTGAGTTTCTGGATCTTCCCAGCGAGGGAGGAATGGGTGCCTACATGCTGGAACAGAGATGGTTTGAACCGAATCCTCAGGTTGGCCTTCTGTCTGTCACAATGTTTCTGTTAGAGAGAGCGAGAGGAGAGGTGAGAGTGAGAGGTGATGGTTTGGGAGTATAATTAGTTGTATTGTATATATTTTACATGAATAGTATTTGGGCCTAGAGGGTAAGTGAGAAGGGAAGGAATATGTCGATTGTACAGTTCATAAATTGTAGAGTGTGTTTTTGTAACTAAGTCTCAGGCCCACTTGAGTATAGTGTGTGGGAACAAGAGCACACTACAACATAACAGCGGTGAAAGCATGACAAATGATAAAACTGAATATAAATATATATACAACTCTACTCTATTTTTAAAGAGGACGACCACACCAAGAGTGCACAACAATGACAGCATGTTAAGTATGTTAATCCTTTCTGCTGTCTAGTCACCAAAAAGTCTAATGAAAACCGAGACAGTACATAAAGCTCTAGTAGACTGTATTGTGATTCCTTGGTACTCGTAAATTGTCTTTCTAAAGCGGTCAGCATACTTCAGAAGAAACTTCAGATACAAATAAATCACGCCCTCCTTGCTCTTCCTGATAGTCACACACAATGTTTGCATTGCTGTCATCCGCATCTCGCCAAACGGATTTTTTCGGCATGAGGTTTGCTGAACGCTTTAGATGGGATATTATCGAAAGCTTTGTTTTTTTTCTCTCTGTGATATGATGTGGCTGTTGCTAGGAGACCATGGAGCTATAGGAGCAGTGTTGCTTCACATCCTTCAATGAGTGTCACCTGCTATTTCTAACTTCCGATAAACTTCTGACAGCGCCAGAGCATTATAAATCTGAAAACATCGCCTTCATAGCTTTCAAGGTAAGGTAGCAGGGTGGGGGTTGGATCACATGTGCACATCCGAAGGTGACTGAAACTCACCGCGTCCTTCTCTGGATTGCACACCTTGACCCACATGATGTGATCCAGCAGCCAATCGATGGGCTTGTCTTTGTAGAACATCAACATGAACTCCACGATGAGCGACAGGTCTATCGACTTGAACATCTTACCTGGGGAAAGAGGAGACACAGATTCAGATTGAGAAGTGTTTGGACTGCGCTGTGCTGGCCGTCACCATCTATGTTTCCACTGTGAGTTCAACAGAAGTTTCCACCACAGCGCGTGCTGGTTTGACCTTCCGCTGGCGGTCATATTAAACCCTGTGGTAGCAGAGCTGTGCTGGCTGTAAACAACGTTTAAAAACCCCTGCAGACAGAACGGGCCATCTGTTTAAATTGAGACGAAAAAACGTAGGCATACTCCATTAGTACACTTGTGGGTTTACTGGGCGGTTCCTAGTGTCTAAAGGAACTAAATGTTGGGTTAACTGGACGGGCTGGGATTAATTGGGACTATTTCATGAAAGGTTTCCAGATGAAGGAGGACAACCAAAGCACAGAGGCCTCAGGCTTCACCGCTCAATCGGGTTCAGGTCAAAGATGTCTTGATATTACAAACATTGCACGCGCGCACACAGACACACACACACGCACGCTCATACACACACACACAAGCTCATACACACGAACACATACACACACAAACATTGGTTAATTTGACAGCCCTCATTTTTATACAATCTCTGCCCTCTCTCCGGAGCAATGAAACATGACTATTATGTATTGCCTTATTCTACTACATTAGGTTTGATCGATAAATCCCTGTTAGATATTTAATTGCTAGGAGAAAAACAAACAATAAGTGAAGCAGAAAACACAGCCAGCTAATCCCGGGCTGATAACTCACTCTAATCCGCGCTGCTTTAAAAGCTCAGTAACTGGCAGCTGCCCAGACAAAAACCCACTGCCCTGAAAATTCCTTTCTACCCTGATATCAACCCCTCCACCTTGACAAATACCCCACTACTCTGAACCCCCCCCCCTCCCACCTTGACAAATACCCCACTACTCTGAACCCCCCCCCCCTCCCACCTTGACAATACCCCACTACTCTGAACTCCCCCCCCCCTCCACCCTGACAAATACCCCACTACTCTGAACTCCCCCCCCCCCCCCACCCTGACAAATACCCCACTACTCTGAACCCCCCCCCCTCCCACCCTGACAAATACCCCACTACTCTGAACTCCCCCCCCCCCCCCCACCCTGACAAATACCCCACTACTCTGAACTCCCCCCCCCCCCCTCCCATCCTGACAAATACCCCACTACTCTGAACTCCCCCCCCCCTCCCACCCTGACAATACCCCACTACTCTGAACTCCCCCCCCCCCCCACCCTGACAAATACCCCACTACTCTGAACTCCCCCCCCCCCCCCCCCCACCCTGACCCACTACTCTGAAGAAACCTCTCCCCTGAACTATAGTACAGTAGCTATGCTGGGCCTCAAGGTATTTGCTTCTCGCCTAACCACAGTGGTTCAGACCTACAGGGTTCTCCGTTGACTGCGTGATATGTGACAGACGGTGTTATCCCTTGATAGATGGTTCCTCCAATCGCCTGCCAATAAACCTGCCCCTCTCCAAACAGTTTTGAAGGATGGCTTCCCAGATGGCTCTGTATAGCAAACCATCTGGCGCATCAGCTTCTGACAAAAAAACCCTGAAACAATACCCCTATACCTTCATATCTACCCTGAATAAATACCTTGATATCTGCCCCTCTATCCTGAAAGAATACCCCCATACCTTCATATCAACCCCTCTATCCTGAAAGAATACCCCCATACCTTCATATCAACCCCTCTACCCTTAAAAATAAACCCCATCTTCCTATCGGAGACTCCCCCCTGAAACAACTCGTTTTTTTTCAACTACTTTGAAAACAGAGCTCTCTACTATCGACCCCTCTTTCCTGACAAATATACAGCTGATATATATCTTTATATTATTGTATTTATCTAACTTCCTCCCAGGTATTCAGGGTCGGATCGTTGAATATGATTAGTGGACAGTTTCCATGGAAGCATTCCTTCGATGTCTCCTCTAATGAGGGTCTTCTCCGAGACTGCTATGGTAGATCCAGAGAGCGAGAGATAGAGAGAGGTAGAAGAAGATGGGGGAGAGAGAGCGAGAGAATTTCTTGCACGATGGGTTTTACTCAGAAACCTATTAGAGTGGAGAAGCAAAAGGTCTTGGGAAAGAAAGTGATGCTGTGTATTTTATGCGTGTGAAAATGAGTAAGGCAGACAGATGGGTACATGAGAGAGAGAGAGAGAGAGAGAGAGAGGAGAGAGAGAGAGAGAGAGAGAGAGAGAGAGAGAGGAGAGAGAGAGAGAGGAGAGAGAGAGAGAGAGGAGAGAGAGGAGACTATGGAGTGGGGGTTTTCTATGAGAATCTGTCTCAGGAAAACGAAAGATAGTGAAACGAAAAAGAACATAAAGCAATAATACTCTATTCTCATCCATCTCATCCATATTTGATGCATGTCTTACTTGCATTCATTATTCATATGATGATTTGTTTACATTGTCTTCACTTCACACTGATGTAAGGAATAGTGATAATTGAATATTGTTGGTTTATATCGTGGCTTGGATTGTGTGTACTTATTAACTCATTATGATGACTAGTTAAGATATATAATATATCTCCACATGATGGGTTGAATATTAAAGAGAAGAAGAAAGAACTGGGGAGGAGAACGCAAGTCAGATATTTGAACATGCACTATCTGACATTAGCAGATAAGCGGATGAATAGCGGCCTGTGTCTCTTCTGAACGTTCCTGTAGAGCTGCCTTCTGACCAAACCGACAGCCCTCAGTACCCTTGTTCCCACGAGGTTTGAGGGTTCCCATAAGACTTTAGAATCTCAACCAAACACGCGTCTAAATCCTCTAAATCCTAGATCTCACGTGGTACAAAGACATTGTGGCAAACAGGAATCTGCATGTGCACAGGTAAGCATGCACACACTAACACACACACACAGACACATACATATAGGCACACAACAACACACATGCTTGGTAGAATTACATGGTAAAGTAGTATTAATCAGACAGTCCAATACTCTGGATGTATGTACTGCGTGTATATGTAGGTACATGTACAAGATCGCACAAAAATACATTGGAGAAAACTATTATTATTCACACAAAAGAAAATACATACTGCCAAAGCTTTTTTGCCCACAAAACAAAACTTGAATACACACACAAACAAACCCAGGAAAATTAAAAACCAAACACACACAGACAAGTTTAAGTTAGTCACAAGACCACACACACACCTCCTCTCTATGAACATATAGTGTGTGAGTGTATGGCTGAGCTGGTTTCTCACGGGCTAATGAGCCCAGGAGCCACGACTCTGGGTCTCATGATGAGCTGATGGCTTAACAAGGGTGTGTGTGTGTGTGTGTGTGTGTGTGTTGTGTGGTGTGTGTGTGTGTGTGTGTGTGTGTGTGTGTGTGTGTGTGTGTGTGTGTGTGTGTGTGGGTTCTAGTCAGAACGAGTGTGTGGTTTCTTATACACAACAATTTACTAGTTGACCTATAACAACAGTCA
>NC_079421.1:833993-854717 GCF_026213295.1 Gadus chalcogrammus
ATGTGTTTCATGTGTGAATTGGCAGCGTGTCCTCGTTGTGTAACAGAATAATTCTAGCGTAACCAATGAGGTTACAATGGTTCACACATTCAATGTGAGCACTGTTCAGGTAGCTTCATAAGCCAGTGACACACACCAGCCAAAATATATACTGATACGCAATGATGACCATTTCAACACAGACAATGTATCCAGCAGTCGCAATAATTCCTATGCCAGTGAGCATGGTCGGTTTGGCTCAATACGACCAAACGCGATTCATATCCTTGGCAGGAGGATAGTGTAGTTGCTAAGAGTGTTCAACCCCCATCTGAATGGTACCGTGTAGGATATTCCAGTTAGTCACCTGGCAGGAATCCTTGAGCAAGGCCTGAGCCCTACCTGCTCTGCAATGATG
Organism: Gadus chalcogrammus; assembly: GCF_026213295.1. Lineage (NCBI taxonomy): Eukaryota > Metazoa > Chordata > Actinopteri > Gadiformes > Gadidae > Gadus > Gadus chalcogrammus. Next base: position 834,391 of record NC_079421.1, read on the forward strand.
GAAGTATCCGAGTTCACTCTGAGATTATACTAAGGCGGGAGCTGAGGGTTGAATCAGGTGTTGGGTTTCTTTCGAGACTTCATGCAGCTTGACAGCTCTGAGGATCTGCAACATCGGGATCACTGGTGCTCAACATCTCGGCTGCGTGCGGACTCTGCTCACCACAATCCCAAAATTACAAAAACCTACACGTCTCTTAAGAACAATGCCAGGTCTGCGTGAAGTTCTTGAGAGGACTACTAATGGCTAAAGGCTACAAGGCTTGACATGCAGGACTGGATGGCAACAGCCCACACCCTCTGGAGTGGCTGCTTGGGGGAGTTTACAACTTATCGATGGAAGTAGTTAAAAACAGGAGATGAAATTTCAATGAGGCTGACTATACTCACTGAAAGTCTAAAATGCACTACACTAATCGCTATTTCGTTAAGATTAAATGAAGGTCAACTCAACGTTCCCTCAAGCCCCCTTCCCACAACCCTCTTCCCGCCCCATATCGCATCCAAGTCAAAGGGGATGGGAGTCAATGCCGACCGCCATTCATTGTGTCTGGCGGGGCCAGGCTGTAAGTCCTGACCAATTCATGAAAGCAATTGTGCAGGTGCTTGCATGCATTCGTGGGGGTGTGGGTGTGTGTGCTTGCGTGCGTGCGTGCGTGCGTGCGTGCGTGCGAGAGAGAGAGAGAGAGAGCGAGAGAGACCCAATGTCTGGTTCTCTGAATGGAAGCATTTGACCTGGAACAATGTGATATGTTATGTACAATCTATGTGTAAAGGAACAACAGAGAGAGAGTTCTGTAGAAAGCCAAACTAATTGGTGGAGAAAAAACAAAAGCAGAGGAATGTGGGCTGCATACTCTGACCCAAAAAAACCATGACATCACTGCTAGTATGCTACAGGCTACGGTTAGCTTGCATATGCTAGCGGCTGCATTATAACAAGCGGGAGAGTAGGAGGAGGAGGCGAAGGGGGTATTGTTTATATATATACACAGTGATATGACTGGACTCTGGCTAGTCTGCTATAGGTCCTCTCCTCCCTGCACCATGTGTGTGTGCCAGTACGAGCAGGTCAAATACACGAAAGAGTTTCTGCTCTGTTGACCTACAGGTCGTAACAACAGCATGACTCACCGATACAGATGAAGCCGTCTTCTGTTCTATGGTACCTTGGAGTCTTCTCTGTCCCCTCCCTTAAGGCCTCCTTCTCCCCTTGGATGTTCTGATGGAAGAACACACAAACATTAATGCAAGACACCCACCTTGAATATAATCCGGCTATTCAACGCAGGGGTTATAGTTGATCCTTTTTAAAAATAGCCCTGCTGGGAACCCCAACCCCAACCCCTTCTCCCTCTCCCTCTCCCCCTCCCTCTCCCCCTCCCTCTCCCTTCTCCCTTCTCCCTCTCCCTTCTCCCTCTCCCTCTCCGTCTCCCTCTCCCTTCTCCCTCTCCCTTCTCCCTCTCTCCCTCTCCCCCTCCCCCTCTCTTCTCCCTCTCCTTTCTCCCTCTCCCTCTCCTCTCCCTTCTCCCTCTCCCTCTCTCCCTCCCCTCTCCCTCTCCCTCTCCCTTCTCCCTCTCCCTCTCCCTCTCCCTCACCCTTCTCCCTCTCCCTCTCCCTCTCCAGTTCCGGTCCAGTTCTCTGGACACAGGACCCTGGTCTTACGATGCACCGGGTCTCACTCTCAGTCCCAGCATTACCCGGCTTCTCCAGTGACCACATGAGCTTGCATTTCACTTCTCTGTCTGACATGCAAATCCCTGTCAACAACACCTGGCTTACAGGGCTAAAGGCCTAGGTCCAGTTTCACGCATCGAGTTCAAAAGCGAAACCTGTCTGTGTTTGTGTGATACTCACATCAAATGGCAGCACCTCCACCGACGTGTTGTAGAGTTTGTCTCCCGGATGTTCAATATTCCCACTCCGAAAGAAATATCTGGCAGAGGAAGTGAGAAATAACGAGAGAAAAAGAGAGACAGCCGGAGTGAGTGACATATAGAGTTCACCGCAGGCCCAACGGTCCACAGAACCCTATTCCCTGACTGCTCTAGTTGAATCATGATGTCATTTTCATGTTTTAATTAAATCATACAAATTAGCCTTGGACTTGGGGCTCATGAGAAAGAGGAAAGGGAGGAGTGACGAGAAAGAGAGAGAGCGCTTGAGAGGGCTAGAGAGAGAGCGAGAGAGAGAGACAGTGGCGTACAGAGAGGGACAGAGAGAGAGAGAGAGAGAGAGAGAGAGAGAGAGAGAGAGAGAGAGAGAGCGAGAGAGAGAGACAGTGGCGTACAGAGAGAGACAGAGAGAGAGAGAGAGAGAGAGAGAGAGAGAGAGAGCGAGAGAGAGAGAGAGCTCCGTACAGAGAGAGAGAGAGAGAGAGAGAGAGAGAGAGAGAGACAGTGGCGTACAGAGAGGGACAGAGAGAGAGAGAGAGAGAGAGAGAGAGAGAGAGAGAGAGAGAGAGAGAGAGAGGTGTACAGAGAGGGACAGAGAGAGAGAGAGAGAGAGACAGTGGCGTACAGAGAGGGACAGAGAGAGAGAGCGAGAGAGAGACAGTGGCGTACAGAGAGGGACAGAGAGAGAGAGCGAGAGAGAGACAGTGGCGTACAGAGAGGGACAGAGAGAGAGAGCGAGAGAGAGACAGTGGCGTACAGAGAGGGACAGAGAGAGAGAGCGAGAGAGAGACAGTGGCGTACAGAGAGGGACAGAGAGAGAGAGAGAGAGAGAGACAGTGGCGTACAGAGAGGGACAGAGAGAGAGAGAGAGAGAGACAGTGGCGTACAGAGAGGGACAGAGAGAGAGAGCGAGAGAGAGACAGTGGCGTACAGAGAGGGACAGAGAGAGAGAGCGAGAGAGAGACAGTGGCGTACAGAGAGGGACAGAGAGAGAGAGCGAGAGAGAGACAGTGGCGTACAGAGAGGGACAGAGAGAGAGAGAGAGAGAGAGACAGTGGCGTACAGAGAGGGACAGAGAGAGAGAGCGAGAGAGAGACAGTGGCGTACAGAGAGGGACAGAGAGAGAGAGAGAGAGAGAGACAGTGGCGTACAGAGAGGGACAGAGAGAGAGAGCGAGAGAGAGACAGTGGCGTACAGAGAGGGACAGAGAGAGAGAGAGAGAGAGAGACAGTGGCGTACAGAGAGGGACAGAGAGAGAGAGCGAGAGAGAGACAGTGGCGTACAGAGAGGGACAGAGAGAGAGGCCATTGGTCCCATTTCCTGGTAGCTCAGCCAAACTAGGTCAACCATTCTGCTGAATCAGCAGTTTCAATATAAACTAATATAATTCCCCAAAATACACACACAGACACACTCGGTACACACGCTACAAAAAACATGGTACACAGCCCCACACACACACACACACACACACACACACACACACACACACACACACACACACACACACACACACACACACACACACACACACACACACACACACACACACCCCCCCAAAACACCCGACCCATTACCCACTTCTCGATGCGGACGGGGGTGAAGAAGCGCATGCGGATGAAGTCCCCGGCCACAGGGGTGAAGGCCCAGAAGAAGTCCTCTCCCAGGTAGGCCTTCTCCAGGGTGAAGTGCTGGTAGGTCTTCAGGCTGGTGGTCACCTCCGCCAGTGGGTTAGCGTGGCCTTTGTGGAGGGTCTGCTTCCCAAAGTCCTTGTCCTGGAACCAGGTTGAGGGTCAGGGTGAAGGGTCAGGGTGAAGGGTCAGGGTGAAGGGTCAGGGTGAAGGGTCAAGGTAAAGGGTCAGGGTGAAGGGTCAGGGTGAAGGGTCAGGGTGAGGGTCAGGGTGAAGGGTCAGGGTGAAGGGTCAAGGTGAAGGGTCAGGGTGAAGGGTCAGGGTGAAGGGTCAGGTTGAGGGTCAGGGTGAAGGGTCAGGGTGAAGGGTCAGGGTGAAGGGTCAAGGTGAAGGGTCAGGTTGAGGGTCAGGGTGAAGGGTCAGGGTGAAGGGTCAGGGTGAAGGGTCAGGGTGAAGGGTCAGGGTGAAGGGTCAAGGTGAAGGGTCAGGGTGAAGGGTCAGGGTGAAGGGTCAGGGTGAAGGGTCAGGGTGAAGGGTCAGGGTGAAGGGTCAGGGTGAAGGGTCAGGGTGAAGGGTCAGGGTGAAGGGTCAGGGTGAAGGGTCAGGGTGAAGGGTCAAGGTGAAGGGTCAGGGTGAAGGGTCAGGGTGAAGGGTCAGGTTGAGGGTCAGGGTGAAGGGTCAGGGTGAAGGGTCAGGGTGAAGGGTCAGGGTGAAGGGTCAGGGTGAAGGGTCAGGGTGAAGGGTCAAGGTGAAGGGTCAGGGTGAAGGGTCAGGGTGAAGGGTCAGGGTGAAGGGTCAGGGTGAAGGGTCAGGTTGAGGGTCAGGGTGAAGGGTCAGGGTGAAGGGTCAAGGTGAAGGGTCAGGGTGAAGGGTCAGGGTGAAGGGTCAGGGTGAAGGGTCAGGGTGAAGGGTCAGGGTGAGGGTCAGGGTGAAGGGTCAGGGTGAGGGTCAGGGTGAAGGGTCAGGGTGAAGGGTCAGGGTGTGGAGGAGGGCGAGCCGGAGAGCAGGTTTTAAGATGGCTTGAACTACGTGATACATTTCGTTGGGATGGGACATTGAGTGGTTCTGCTTCTGCTGACGAAAATCGGAAACAAAACGGGGGACAGGATATCCCAACGGCGGGAGCGTTTGATGCTCAGGTTTACCTGGAACGATTCCAGGTCTACCTGGAATCCTTGGCTAGAAGGCCCTATCCCTACCTGCTCCTCATGACATGACACATTGAGTTGCTCTGAATAAAAGCATCTGCAGAGTGACAAAATAGCAAGAATCTACAGCTTTCTTGTCTTTATTTCCTATGGACTGGTACGGCTCCTGGACCAGTGGAACCGCTCAGTGTACTTAGCTAGTGCGGTACCCGGGGTTCAATCCCATCCACAAAGTGCTGAGCAGGGGTTCAGAGAGATCAATACTTAATTGATGGGGTCGTGCGGTGCGGGTCGGCGTGGCGATAGCTCTTAACACAGAGAACAGAGGCATTAAGCTGACAGCCTCTGGACGCACACTGCTGGACGGACTTCTGATGGGAATCAGATGAAACCCGTACCGGCTGAGATGAACACATGCCTTGCAGTTTGGAAACTTTACTTACTACACTACTTCTCTTGAGGCGGTAGAGACGAACCCAGGACTATTCCTGTTTTCTTTCAACACAACCTGCAAGCTCCCCCACTACATATCGACGTCTCATCGAAAACGTTGTCAATACATTGTTGAAATGATAGACTCGAATATGCAGACAAAACCACAACTAGCAAGACATCTTCAGCACACAAAAATACTTAACTTCTGCAGCGGAAAGCAATGCCGGCTGAAATGATGGTTAGTGTACTGTGACTGCCTCTATATACTGTGTGTACTGTATACACTCTTCGTCCCTAGGAGCTGCCTAATTCAATCATTGTATTAGCAGTAAACACTCTAAAGTACAGTGTTTACTGCTAATCACCAGTAGCTTGAAGACATTAGTATACTTTTTGTAATGATTATTGGTGACTTATAACATCAACACATGAAGGTTTGATTGGGGAAGGACACACACACACACACACACACACACACACACACACACACACACACACACACACACACACACACACACACACACACAGACACACACACACACACACACACACACACACACACACACACACACACACACACACACACACACACACACACACACACACACACACAGGTGTACCTTGAGTTTCTGGATCTTCCCAGCGAGGGAGGAATGGGTGCCTACATGCTGGAACAGAGATGGTTTGAACCGAATCCTCAGGTTGGCCTTCTGTCTGTCACAATGTTTCTGTTAGAGAGAGCGAGAGAGAGAGGTGAGAGTGAGAGGTGATGGTTTGGGAGTATAATTAGTTGTATTGTATATATTTTACATGAAATAGTATTTGGGCCTAGAGGGTAAGTGAGAAGGGAAGGAATATGTCGATTGTACAGTTCATAAATTGTAGAGTGTGTTTTGTAACTAAGTCTCAGGCCCACTTGAGTATAGTGTGTGGGAACAAGAGCACACTACAACATAACAGCGGTGAAAGCATGACAAATGATAAAACAGAATATAAATATATATACAACTCTACTCTATTTTTAAAGAGGACGACCACACCAAGAGTGCACAACAATGACAGCATGTTAAGTATGTTAATCCTTTCTGCTGTCTAGTCACCAAAAAGTCTAATGAAAACCGAGACAGTACATAAAGCTCTAGTAGACTGTATTGTGATTCCTTGGTACTCGTAAATTGTCTTTCTAAAGCGGTCAGCATACTTCAAAAGAAACTTCAGATACAAATAAATCACGCCCTCCTTGCTCTTCCTGATAGTCACACACAATGTTTGCATTGCTGTCATCCGCATCTCGCCAAACGGATTTTTCGGCATGAGGTTTGCTGAACGCTTTAGATGGGATATTATCGAAAGCTTTGTTTTTTTTCTCTCTGTGATATGATGTGGCTGTTGCTAGGAGACCATGGAGCTATAGGAGCAGTGTTGCTTCACATCCTTCAATGAGTGTCACCTGCTATTTCTAACTTCCGATAAACTTCTGACAGCGCCAGAGCATTATAAATCTGAAAACATCGCCTTCATAGCTTTCAAGGTAAGGTAGCAGGGTGGGGGTTGGATCACATGTGCACATCCGAAGGTGACTGAAACTCACCGCGTCCTTCTCTGGATTGCACACCTTGACCCACATGATGTGATCCAGCAGCCAATCGATGGGCTTGTCTTTGTAGAACATCAACATGAACTCCACGATGAGCGACAGGTCTATCGACTTGAACATCTTACCTGGGGAAAGAGGAGACACAGATTCAGATTGAGAAGTGTTTGGACTGCGCTGTGCTGGCCGTCACCATCTATGTTTCCACTGTGAGTTCAACAGAAAGTTTCCACCACAGCGCGTGCTGGTTTGACCTTCCGCTGGCGGTCATATTAAACCCTGTGGTAGCAGAGCTGTGCTGGCTGTAAACAACGTTTAAAAACCCCTGCAGACAGAACGGGCCATCTGTTTAAATTGAGACGAAAAAACGTAGGCATACTCCATTAGTACACTTGTGGGTTTACTGGGCGGTTCCTAGTGTCTAAAGGAACTAAATGTTGGGTTAACTGGACGGGCTGGGATTAAATTGGGACTATTTCATGAAAGGTTTCCCAGATGAAGGAGGACAACCAAAGCACAGAGGCCTCAGGCTTCACCGCTCAATCGGGTTCAGTTCAAAGATGTATTGATATTACAAACATTGCACGCGCGCACACAGACACACACACACGCACGCTCATACACACACACACAAGCTCATACACACGAACACATACACACACAAACATTGGTTAATTTGACAGCCCTCATTTTTATACAATCTCTGCCCTCTCTCCGGGAGCAATGAAACATGACTATTATGTATTGCCTTATTCTACTACATTAGGTTTGATCGATAAATCCCTGTTAGATATTTAATTGCTAGGAGAAAAACAAACAATAAGTGAAGCAGAAACACAGCCAGCTAATCCCGGGCTGATAACTCACTCTAATCCGCGCTGCTTTAAAAGCTCAGTAACTGGCAGCTGCCCAGACAAAAACCCACTGCCCTGAAAAATTCCTTTCTACCCTGATATCAACCCCTCCACCTTGACAAATACCCCACTACTCTGAACCCCCCCCCCTCCCACCTTGACAAATACCCCACTACTCTGAACCCCCCCCCCTCCCACCTTGACAAATACCCCACTACTCTGAACTCCCCCCCCCCTCCACCCTGACAAATACCCCACTACTCTGAACTCCCCCCCCCCCCCACCCTGACAAATACCCCACTACTCTGAACCCCCCCCCCTCCCACCCTGACAAATACCCCACTACTCTGAACTCCCCCCCCCCCCCCCACCCTGACAAATACCCCACTACTCTGAACTCCCCCCCCACCCTGACAAATACCCCACTACACTGAACTCCCCCCCCCTCCCACCCTGACAAATACCCCACTACTCTGAACTCCCCCCCCCCCCCCCCACCCTGACAAATACCCCACTACTCTGAACTCCCCCCCCCTCCCACCCTGACAAATACCCCACTACTCTGAACTCCCCCCCCCTCCCACCCTGACCCACTACTCTGAAGAAACCTCTCCCCTGAACTATAGTACAGTAGCTATGCTGGGCCTCAAGGTATTTGCTTCTCGCCTAACCACAGTGGTTCAGACCTACAGGGTTCTACGTTGACTGCGTGATATGTGACAGACGGTGTTATCCCTTGATAGATGGTTCCTCCAATCGCCTGCCAATAAACCTGCCCCTCTCCAAACAGTTTTGAACGATGGCTTCCCAGATGGCTCTGTATAGCAAACCATCTGGCGCATCAGCTTCTGACAAAAAAAACCTGAAACAATACCCCTATACCTTCATATCTACCCTGAATAAATACCTTGATATCTGCCCGTCTACCCAGAAAGAATAACCCCTCTATCCTGAAAGAATACCCCCATACCTTCATATCTACCCCTCTACCCTTAAAGAATACCCCCATACCTTCATATTTACCCCTCTATCCTGAAAGAATACCCCCATACCTTCATATCTACCCCTCTATCCTGAAAGAATACCCCCATACCTTCATATCAACCCCTCTACCCTTAAAGAATACCCCCATACCTTCATATCTACCCCTCTATCCTGAAAGAATACCCCCATACCTTCATATCTACCCCTCTACCCTTAAAGAATACCCCCATACCTTCATATCTACCCCTCTATCCTGAAAGAATACCCCCATACCTTCATATCTACCCCTCTATCCTGAAAGAATACCCCCATACCTTCATATCTACCCCTCTATCCTGAAAGAATACCCCCATACCTTCATATCTACCCCTCTATCCTGAAAGAATACCCCCATACCTTCATATCAACCCCTCTACCCTTAAAGAATACCCCCATACCTTCATATCTACCCCTCTATCCTGAAAGAATACCCCCATACCTTCATATCTACCCCTCTATCCTGAAAGAATACCCCCATACCTTCATATCTACCCCTCTATCCTGAAAGAATACCCCCATACCTTCATATCTACCCCTCTATCCTGAAAGAATACCCCCATACCTTCATATCTACCCCTCTATCCTGAAAGAATACCCCCATACCTTCATATCTGCCCCTCTATCCTTAAAGAATACCCCCATACCTTCATATCAACCCCTCTACCCTGAAAGAATACCCCCATACCTTCATATCTACCCCTCTATCCTGAAAGAATACCCCCATACCTTCATATCAACCCCTCTATCCTGAAAGAATACCCCCATACCTTCATATCAACCCCTCTATCCTGAAAGAATACCCCCATACCTTCATATCTGCCCCTCTATCCTGAAAGAATACCCCCATACCTTCATATCTACCCCTCTATCCTGAAAGAATACCCCCATACCTTCATATCAACCCCTCTATCCTGAAAGAATACCCCCATACCTTCATATCTACCCCTCTATCCTTAAAGAATACCCCCATACCTTCATATCTACCCCTCTACCCTGAAAGAATACCCCCATACCTTCATATCTACCCCTCTATCCTGAAAGAATACCCCCATACCTTCATATCTACCCCTCTATCCTGAAAGAATACCCCCATACCTTCATATCTACCCCTCTATCCTGAAAGAATACCCCCATACCTTCATATCTACCCCTCTATCCTGAAAGAATACCCCCATACCTTCATATCTACCCCTCTATCCTGAAAGAATACCCCCATACCTTCATATCAACCCCTCTACCCTTAAAAATAAACCCCATCTTCCTATCGGAGACTCCCCCCTGAAACAACTCGTTTTTTTTCAACTACTTTGAAAACAGAGCTCTCTACTATCGACCCCTCTTTCCTGACAAATATACAGCTGATATATATCTTTATATTATTGTATTTATCTAACTTCCTCCCAGGTATTCAGGGTCGGATCGTTGAATATGATTAGTGGACAGTTTCCATGGAAGCATTCCTTCGATGTCTCCTCTAATGAGGGTCTTCTCCGAGACTGCTATGGTAGATCCAGAGAGCGAGAGATAGAGAGAGGTAGAAGAAGATGGGGGAGAGAGAGCGAGAGAATTTCTTGCACGATGGGTTTACTCAGAAACCTATTAGAGTGGAGAAGCAAAAGGTCTTGGGACAGAAAGTGATGCTGTGTATTTTATGCGTGTGAAAATGAGTAAGGCAGACAGATGGGTACATGAGAGAGAGAGAGAGAGAGAGAGAGAGAGAGAGAGAGAGAGAGAGAGAGAGAGAGAGAGAGAGAGAGAGAGAGAGAGAGACTATGGAGTGGGGGTTTTCTATGAGAATCTGTCTCAGGAAAACGAAAGATAGTGAAACGAAAAAGAACATAAAGCAATAATACTCTATTCTCATCCATCTCATCCATATCTAATGCATGTCTTACTTGCATTCATTATTCATATGATGATTTGTTTACATTGTCTTCACTTCACACTGATGTAAGGAATAGTGATAATTGAATATTGTTGGTTTATATCGTGGCTTGGATTGTGTGTACTTATTAACTCATTATGATGACTAGTTAAGATATATAATATATCTCCACATGATGGGTTGAATATTAAAGAGAAGAAGAAAGAACTGGGGAGGAGAACGCAAGTCAGATATTTGAACATGCACTATCTGACATTAGCAGATAAGCGGATGAATAGCGGCCTGTGTCTCTTCTGAACGTTCCTGTAGAGCTGCCTTCTGACCAAACCGACAGCCCTCAGTACCCTTGTTCCCACGAGGTTTGAGGGTTCCCATAAGACTTTAGAATCTCAACCAAACACGCGTCTAAATCCTCTAAATCCTAGATCTCACGTGGTACAAAGACATTGTGGCAAACAGGAATCTGCATGTGCACAGGTAAGCATGCACACACTAACACACACACACAGACACATACATATAGGCACACAAACACACACATGCTTGGTAGAATTACATGGTAAAAGTAGTATTAATCAGACAGTCCAATACTCTGGATGTATGTACTGCGTGTATATGTAGGTACATGTACAAGATCGCACAAAAATACATTGGAGAAAACTATTATTATTCACACAAAAGAAAATACATACTGCCAAAGCTTTTTTGCCCACAAAACAAAACTTGAATACACACACAAACAAACCCAGGAAAATTAAAAACCAAAACACACACAGACAAGTTTAAGTTAGTCACAAGACCACACACACACCTCCTCTCTATGAACATATAGTGTGTGAGTGTATGGCTGAGCTGGTTTCACGGGCTAATGAGCCCAGGAGCCACGACTCTGGGTCTCATGATGAGCTGATGGCTTAACAAGGGTGTGTGTGTGTGTGTGTGTGTGTGTGTGTGTGTGTGTGTGTGTGTGTGTGTGTGTGTGTGTGTGTGTGTGTGTGTGTGTGTGTGTGTGTGTGGGTTCTAGTCAGAACGAGTGTGTGTTTCTTATACACAACAATTTACTAGTTGACCTATAACAACAGTCAGAAAGAAATATCACACACACACACACACACACACACACACACACACACACACACACACACACACACACACACACACACACACACACACACACACACACACACACACACACACACACACACACACACACACACACACACACACCAAGAGAACGATAATCTGGAAGCGTAACCGGTCCCAGCCCAAGAGCAGAGACTGGTTCACGCTGAGACCCAGACGAGGGGTCCAGAGACTGGTGTGTGTTCACGCTGAGACCCAGACGAGGGGTCCAGAGACTGGTGTGTGTTCACGCTGAGACCCAGACGAGGGGTCCAGAGACTGGTGTGTGTTCACGCTGAGACCCAGACGAGGGGTTCAGAGACTGGTGTGTGTTCACGCTGAGACCCAGACGAGGGGTCCAGAGACTGGTGTGTGTTCACGCTGAGACCCAGACGAGGGGTCCAGAGACTGGTGTGTGTTCACGCTGAGACCCAGACGAGGGGTCCAGAGACTGGTGTGTGTTCACGCTGAGACCCAGACGAGGGGTCCAGAGACTGGTGTGTGTTCACCCTGAGACCCAGACGAGGGGTTCAGAGACTGGTGTGTGTTCACGCTGAGACCCAGACGAGGGGTTCAGAGACTGGTGTGTGTTCACGCTGAGACCCAGACGAGGGGTTCAGAGACTGGTGTGTGTTCACGCTGAGACCCAGACGAGGGGTTCAGAGACTGGTGTGTGTTCACGCTGAGACCCAGACGAGGGGTTCAGAGACTGGTGTGTGTTCACGCTGAGACCCAGACGAGGGGTTCAGAGACTGGTGTGTGTTCACGCTGAGACCCAGACGAGGGGTTCAGAGACTGGTGTGTGTTCACGCTGAGACCCAGACGAGGGGTTCAGAGACTGGTGTGTGTTCACGCTGAGACCCAGACGAGGGGTTAAGAGACTGGTGTGTGTTCACTCTGAGACCCAGACGAGGGGTTCAGAGACTGGTGTGTGTTCACGCTGAGACCCAGACGAGGGGTCAGAGACTGGTGTGTGTTCACGCTGCGACCCAGACGAGGGGTCAGAGACTGGTGTGTGTTCACGCTGAGACCCAGACGAGGGGTTCAGAGACTGGTGTGTGTTCACGCTGAGACCCAGACGAGGGGTTCAGAGACTGGTGTGTGTTCACGCTGAGACCCAGACGAGCCCTCGGGGATCTCGGGATGCGCAGACACAGTGGCTTCGCTGTGGCCCTCTAAACCCAACCGGCTCCCCGCAGCTGCAAGGCCTGGCCCCTGTGTGCTGTCGAAGCCAGTTCCCCCCGAGGCCACCACCACATCCACCACCATCCCCAGCCCCACCATCAACCCCGGCCAGGCAGACACGGAGAACCTCGTCCAGATCAACGAGGACATGAGAGATTCACCACACTACCCGTGTGGTGAATCTCTCAGAGTCGGGTCTCGGCCGATTGCCAGAGATCGTCCCGATGTGGTGCGACTGGTGACTCGGCGCACAAAGCTGCTTAGTTTTACTTTGCGGGACCGAAGATCATCTTGCCCTAAGGCAGGGGCACAGACGTCAGCAGAGTAAAATGTTAAAATACATTGCTATGGTTATTTCGGTTGCTTAATCTAATTGGTTTCAGTTTCCGGTTCAGAAGGTTATCTGCAGTCACTAGAGCGATAGTCTGTTTGCTTATTAGCAACTCAAAAGTTATAACTTGGAGAAAAATACATTCATTACTTATTCAGCTCTTATATTTTTTACACTCTGGGAATGTCTAATTCTGTTAAGAGAACTAGAAGTTATCCTTAATACACCTTTCGGTAGACCGAATTCTAATCTCTTTCAGAAGTTCCTGAGAACAAGAATAATCCATGTTCTTGTTGCACATCAGCGAGCCGGGTTTCCCCCATGGCTGCTCGTCCACTGAATGGATAAAAGCAATCGATTGGTATGGAGTATAATTGGAGAGCAAGGTCAAACAGAAGGGCTGGCACTTTAATTAATTGGTGGATTAAGTTCACTAAAGGTGGCCTTTTGAGTCACTGAACCAGCCAGTCTGCAGTTAAGAATCAGCAGAGTTAACAGAGAGTTAACATTTGTAATTCACCAAGTTCTAGATATCAATGGATGTCGCCAAAGTAGTCCATCGGATGGAACCCCGCTGCCAAACCATTCTCACAACTCAAACTTAATGCAGTTTACATATATTTGGCTATTATTTAGTTATTTAGGATACATTTTTTATCCAAAGCACCGACAGGGAATTCAGATAAAGGTGTTGTGTATTGAGGCTCGATGAATTGGTTATTCTCCTCTTGTGGCTTAGCGACATGCTAAGCTAGGTGTGTTGGTTAACCTTGTATTTTGGATAGGCTACATGCTAAGCTAGGTATGTTGGTTAACCTTGTCGCGTTGATGGTTACATGCTAAACTGGGTGGGTTGGCTAACCTTGTAGTGTTGCTGCTAAGCTAGGTGCTTTGGTTTACATTGTCTCATGGCTAGGCTAAATGCTAGGCTATGTGTAACGGTTATCCTATTATATGCTACATGCTAATCCAGCTGTGTTGGTGATCCTTATCTAGCTTGTGGCTAGGCTACATGCTATGCTAGGTGAGTTGGTTAGCCTTGGCATTTGGGTGAAGGAACATGCCCGGATCGCTGCATGGTTATCCTCGTTAAAGGGGTTAGGTGCGTTGCTCTCACCGATGAAGCCCAGCTGGGAGAACTCCAGGATCATCCAGTCCTCTAGGGGCTGCTGGAGGGCAAAGTTCTTCATGGTGGTGAAGTAGTTGGGCCGGGCCACGATGTCATCCTCCAGCTGGGAGGGAGAACCACAGAAGGAGATAGGAGGGGGGGTGGGAGGGGAGGGGGGGAGAGGAGGAGAGGGGAGGGGAGGAGAGGAGGGGAGGTGGGGAGAGGAGGGAGGGGAGGGGAGGGGAGGGGAGGGGAGGGGAGGGGAGGGGAGGAGGAGGTGGGGAGAGGAGGGAGGGGAGGGGAGGGGAGGAGGGGGGGGGAGGGGAGGAGGGGGGGGGAGGGGAGAGGAGGGGAGGGGAGGGGAGGGGAGGGGAGGGGAGGGGAGGGGGGAGGGGAGAGGAGAGGAGGGGAGGAGAGGGGAGGGGACGTGGGGAGAGGAGAGGAGGGGAGGAGAGGAGGGGAGGAGAGGAGGGGAGGAGAGGAGGGGAGGAGAGGAGAGGAGGGGAGGAGAGGAGAGGAGGGGAGGGGAGGGGGGGAGAGGAGAGGAGGGGAGGGGAGGGGAGGGGAGGGGAGGGGAGGGGAGAGGAGAGGAGGGGAGGAGAGGGGGGGAGGGAGGGGAGGGGAGGGGAGGAGAGGGGAGAGGAGGGGAGGGGAGGTGGGGAGAGGAGAGGAGGGGAGGAGGGGAGAGGAGGGAGGGGAGGAGAGAGGAGGGGAGAGGAGGCAGGGAAGAGGAGAGCATATAACAACAGAGGAGGGTAGAGAAGAGGAGGGAGGAGAGAAGGATGCAGGAGGAGAGAACCAGAGAAATAAAGAGCAGAGGAGATGAGGGAACCAGTGAAAACGTACTCAAGATTTATTGGCCTCTTAATAAATGTCTGTAAGTGTGTGTGAACAAGGGTGTGTATTAGGTGTGTGACAATGCAATACATCTGCTTTTAACCCTAATTAGACACTAGTAGTTGTAATTTGCAGCGGTGGGGTTGTGTGATTGCCAACATATGGTCCAAACTGCTCCGTAATTGAACCCTATTGGGCAGTAAATACCATTCAGAGTGGAAGGCGATTTAAAGTGAAGCCATAATGGTTCTTCCTATTAGTGCGACTGTAGGCTGCAATCTGGGGTAAATAAAATTACAGCCAAGCTAATGAAATAATGCAGATATTAGATCGCTGTGTGGCAGGACCGACGGCAGGAACAGAGAAAAGAAACAGAGGGAACACAAGAACTGGAATGTGTGTGTGTGTGTGTGTGTGTGTGTGTGTGTGTGTGTGTGTGTGTGTGTGTGTGTGTGTGTGTGTGTGTGTGTGTGTGTGTGTGTGTGTGTGTGTGTGTGTGTGTGTGAGCGTGTGAGAGAGAGAAAGGTGTTGTCAGAGAGTGTCAGATGTGTGTGGAGTGTGTTTGCTAGTGCTTGTCTGTTCTCTAGTCGGTGCTCTTGTTACCCTTAGCAACAACATCTCAAGCCAGACCTAGATAACCCCTACATCTGCCGACCTCGGCGGCATGAGACTGCCAGCATTTTCACCAACTTCCTGTGTCCTCATGGAGACACAGGAAGTAGATCCACACGCAGGCTTCATAGAGCCCAGGTGTATATCCACTTCCTCTCACTTAGAGGACTCCGCCTGGCAGTCATTACCATGTCCCACTCCAATCAGCATCCGCTCCTACAGGAACTAAGACACCTCCGTCCCGGTCGGATGCGACCGCGATGTCAAAAGAGAATCCGACTCTATGTTCCTGTCAGAGGCAGGGAGAGCTGCTTCACAACGCCTCAGAGAGCCCGGTTAGCTCCGTTAGGAAAGCACTGCGTTGGAGTCCGCCATCCCCCCCTCCTATCGGTTCAGTACACGGGGGGCATGGACCTGATAGCCCCATCAGAGCTGCTTATTGTGGAATAATATCAGCACTGTAAGCAGCTGTCCCAGTGGCTGAGGTGACAGAAGCCAGCAGAAGTGAGTACTTTTTTCCCCTCCCAAAACACACAATAGGTTAAGGACTTTAAATGATAATGAAAATATTCAGGCAACAAGATAAACTTCTCCCCCCCAGATGGTGGAAATAGCATGCAGTATAGTATGCAGTATAGTATGCAGTATAGTATGCAGTATAGCATGCAGTAGATGGAGCCTGACATTACAGACCAATTCGCAACTGCGTATTTGTCTACAACATCTCATTTCGTGTCTGATTTGCTGAGCATCGTTATCAACGACCAAACGCCAAAAAAAAGCCTCCGGATGTAATTGGATAGACCTACAACCAATCAGAGCCCCGAAACGTGTGAAACATGAAGAGTCCTCAAACTGGCCCCATATATTAGATAAACAGTTGTGATTGGCCCGACCGCAGGCCAGGTCTGCTGGATACCTGTCTGAGCAGGTGGGGAGCACGGGGCAGACGCATACACCAGAGCCAATAAAACAGGAGCTTCCAGGTTTGAGTGGATTCCGGACTACAGTGGTATAGAGGCAAGCGCTTGGCGTTCTTTATAGTTGTGGATTGTTTGGTCGTAGGGCCTGTGTGGTGGGGGGTCTACCTGCACATAGTATGTTCCTTTGGTCTGGGCGTACATCATGAGGAAGCAGTAGTCCAGGTTCTGCTTGGTCCGCCATCTGTTGGAACAGGAGCGGGAGCAGAGAAAAGAATCACTCAGCAGAGCCTAATACGATTTCCCTGAACGCCATTATCCAGCGTGTTACGACATTCAAGTGCATATTTCTTAGTGTGGGAGGACTCCCCCCTGTGGGAATCAAACCCTTAACCCTTGCAAGTTTAACGCCATGCTCTTAACGGTATAGTTTGACCAGACTGGCAGTTCAGGTTGGTTCAAGTGCAAGCTTTCTGCTCAGAAGCACGGAAATGGAAGATATCACCCCAAACAAAAGTCACTAATAGGCTCACACACACACACACACACACACACACACACACACACACACACACACACACACACACACACACACACACACACACACACACACACACACACACACACACACACACACACACACACACACACACACACACACACACACACACACACACAGAGCCAGCATCACACATCATCAACATGTGTTTTGGAACCAGGCTGTGCCAGTTCACAGAGCTTACAGCTCTGATTGAGTTGAACAGAACCAGATCGTTACCACACAGTCATATAAACACCAAGTGTTTTAATAAAAGTCCCTGTGTTTCACAGCTTCCTTTACACAGCCATGGAAATAATTATTGGACTCTTCTGAATTGCACGAGCTTGTTAGTAGCAGCGCATGCTGACACGCTCACACAATGATCAGAAAAAGCATTTCAGATAATAATTGGGTTGACAAATTGATTAGCTGAGCAGTTGGAGACAAACGTGTGTGCCATCCACACACTCCTGCACAAACAGACACACACACAGACACACACACAGACACAGACACAGACACTCACACACGCACGTCTCAAAAAGCAACCAGGGCAGACTCATCTCTTGAATGATATCTTGGTTTCTGAACCAATCAAATGACAGAGGCCTCAGGCCTCAATCTAAAAACAGGATTCTCAATTGCTCGCAAATGCTCACATGATCTCCCTGTTTAACCTAGGGATACATCTATTTCCGAAATAAATAGTGAAACCTTTTCAAATTGATCTCCTATAGAGTGATCACTGACAACTGACAGAGTGAGGGAACACGACCGGAGACAAAATAAAACTAAGTTGACGAAGACTCAACATGAGTTGCAGAGGGAAGACAAGGTTAGCATCCTTCTCGCGAGCGACACCAACTCAAGGGAAAGAGACCACCTCTGTCTCTCCCTCAACCCATATTTTCTCTCGGTAAAGGCCGTTACTTTGTCTCTGAAAGTCTCCTGTCAGTCTGCGTGTTTGTGGAGATTAGACAACACAGAAGGTAATCTCTAGTTCTCACAACAGGAGTCCAACATCATCGTTGTCTTCCTCTGGAACCTACTGAAAGCCACAAGAGCCCAATTCAATCTATGTGTGGACATACAGTGCTGTACAAACAGCCAGGGGACAGGGGGGATGTGGTCTGAAGCCAAGAGCAAACACAATGTTCAATATGTACTGGAGGATTAATGGGGACAGTGGAGCTGAAAGACAGCTAGTGAGAGGGTGTGATGTCTCCCACAGCGTTGTGCCGTGGCGGCGTGTGTTGACTCTCTCTACGCACGTATTGACCAAGACCTAATCCGTCAGACAAACACCCCACCTTAGCATCCACCATTATGCAAACGTGTTGGAGAGGCGGGGAGAGAGGACCAGACAGGAGGAGAGAGGAGAGGAGAAGAAAGGTAAGTGGAATAGAAGGAGACAGGGGAGGAGGGGAAGGAAGAGGAGGGCGAAGAAAGAAGATGAGGAGGAGGAGGTGAAATTCTCCTCAACTCTTGTATATTCTCTGTGCCTATTGCACGGAAAATGGAGAGGGTTCATCTCCTTACAATGCAGTAAATTGGATTTTGAAGCGCTATTAACTGCGACGCGTCAATAACCCACTATTGGGCCCCCCAAAGAAAGTACCCGAAGTAAAAGCATTTTACGAGAAATACAATTAAAAGAAAACAACCTCTGTACATGCTTCAGTCCCTCGGCTTCAATACAATGTTTTGCATTCTGGTCCCAAGCGGAAACTCAATTGCAACTAAGCTAGCGGCGCCGCGCTGAGCTAACAGCATCACAGCAAGCAGCTAACCACATCCCGGTGAAGGTGGAACTGTAATGTGTTGTGTCGAGTTGCTGTGGGTCTTTACGTGCGTTGATGGTTCCGGCGCAACAACATGATTCTGAGAGTAGGCAGAAATAGATCCATGGGAACCTGCTCGTCTTATCGATCAAAAGGTATCCCGGAGAATCGATCACGTAGGTGCACATCCGCTGTGGGGATGTGGAGACCCACGGCGTCGCTAGAGCGGCCATCCAATAGAGAACTATAACCAGGCTGCGAGCCAGCAGAGCCAAAGCAAACTAGCTCAATCCACACAAACATCTGGACATCATGTGCACTATATTTGGCTCGCAAAAGACTCGAGTCTGGCCGACAGGAGAGGGAGGATCAGAAGAATAGCCTTTGTTTTTATGAAATGATCAAGGGCTATGTCAAATAAGAAAAATAGCCCATCGTAGATTATTTTTTGGAAGTTCTAGTCCTTTAAAGGGTTGTTATCTGAGCAATAGGACTGCCCATTAGTGCCTAATTGATTAAATGGCGGGATTAAGTAAATATAAATAGACATTAGTGTCTAATTGATTTAAGCGGTTGATTGTGTTCTAACATATCAGTGGTTTTGTGAACAAAACCCAAATCTTCAGAGGATTGAAACACACACATGCACACACACACACACACACACACACACACACACACACACACACACACACACACACACACACACACACACACACACACACACACACACACACACACACACACACACACACACACACACACACACACACAGTGAACCAGCAACGGGACCGCTGGTTGGTATGCAGGATAAAAACCCAGAGGACCTAATTTAGGCCCAATGTGTCGCCCACTGAGACGGAACGTGAGGCCAGTGACCATGGTAACAGAGGCTGAGAGAGAGAGATTCTCAATTTTAATGAAACTACTTTTAATAACTCTGACTGGAACTTTTGAGATTGTGCATGCAGCGGGACAAGAGGCACCTGCACACACACACACACACACACACACACACACACACACACACACACACACACACACACACACACACACACACACACACACACACACACACACACACACACACACACACACACACACACACACCCTCTTGCACAGCTGCAAGGGAAGGCTGGTGTGGATTTCATCAGCCCATGCTCTCAACCTCTGGCCGCGTCCCACACACCGCCAATAGAGCAGGTTAGAGATGCGGTTATGATGGAGCCCGCTCTCCCTCTCAGAGTCGCCCTTTCATCTGACTTTTGATTTGTGATCGCTCTGTCTGTCCGTCTCCGATTCAAGCTCTTAAAATGATTGTTCTTTCCCAAATGATTCTCTCTCTCTCTCTCTCTCTCTCTCTCTCTCTCTCTCTCTCTCTCTCTCTCTCTCTCTCTCTCTCTCTCTCTCTCTCTCTCTCTCTCTC
>NC_079421.1:854817-859817 GCF_026213295.1 Gadus chalcogrammus
ACTCAAAGAATTTGACAAAATGTTATTCTATTTGTATTGTTATAACTTTTGCAAATTTAATTGAGGATTGCATTGTCACTTTGCATGTTAAAATACACTTTGAATAACGTATTTACAAATTACATTATAAAATTGCATAATGAATTGTCAAATGCATAATGTAATTCCAAATTGCATTGCCATTTGAATTTTGCTACATATATGCTTCCATAACGCGCACGCTGGATGCGCGCACGCTTGATGCGCTCCACTTACTTTTGTGGAGAACCAGCGCCTTGAATATGTAGGGACTACAGCGTTTGTACAGCTCAGCGGGTTTCCGCAATGAGTCCGTCTATACGGAGATATTCCTGAAACGCATCAAAGGAAAACGGAGGGGGAAAGATAATTTTCGCCTTGTTACTTGGTTGCTATTTATGGGGCGCTCCAGTGTCTCCGCTCGGACGTCCCTTAGAGAGAGCAAGGCCACTTCGAAACCTCTCTCTCGCCGCACAGCATCCGAAATGCCCTATGCATGGTTATGCAACCTAATCCCACCATTAGATGGTCAAGGTTGACCGGGACCTCTCGGCAGCAGACCGATTCAATGGCAGTGTCCATGCTCCGGCAGCACCCGCACGCACATCACACGCACACGATCCGAAGGTGGAGCTGGAGCCTGCAATTGATGCCTCTCCACCGGGTGGCAGTCGGACACTACAGGCATGTCCCTCACAGGCTCAAACGCGTAACCAGCCATATTAACATCACTATTTTCCGCCATGGAGTGTAGAAGACGTTCGTGTGTCTGCGGCACGACCTAGTCCTACCATGCCAGTGACGTCATCAGCGCTCTAATACTAAAAGACGCATTTTCTTTTGTTGCTAAAAAAAAAGCTATCTATTGATTTTTTATATGTTTTTTAGTGTCGTTCTTTTTTATAATGGTCATAACTAACACGTTATCGATGTTGATTATTTCAGTTTAGTTCATCTTTAAGCTTTTGTTGAGAAGAAATCCGTTTTTTCGTCGCTCAGTGCTGCGTTTCATTGCTATGATTGGCTGTAGTCTTATCCAATTGCGTCCTGGTATTTTGCTCTGTGCCCGTCGGTGACGTCCTTTGGAGATGGAAAATGAACGGAGAAGTTCCAGACTAATTGCTGTTTGGAATTTGTCTTGCGATGCCAGACTACAAGAAAAGTGGGACAGCATTATCCCCTTTCCTTTCGTGAAGGATGGTCCAATGTTCCCTTTGCTGAACCAGATAAGACAGGAAGCAGTAAAGCACCTCTCCGGAGCAGCATTCAAACTGCTCTTATCATGGCTGCCACTTAAGATACTTCAGCCATCACTCAGTTAGCAAAAAAAGACTATTTGACCGGAGCCAATGTGTAAGTTATGTCATGCATAACCGTGCCTCAGACTTGTATAGCCAATTAGGCGGAAGATCTGCAATTGAGGGACTGATTTAAAATAATAATAATAATATTATAATAAACAAGAGGTAAATGCTTCATTGCTTCTGTGAGATGTCGTTTTTGTCTGTTCTGTCTAAACAGGATAGGGATATGGGTCAATGTTGATGTACGAGTGTCCACAGCAGAAGAATCTGTTGGTTTGGTTCTCGGTGAAAGATTCGACAAGGCAGCAAAGCCTGTATAATTTTTACTTCCCCCGTTCATCTTCAGAACGCTGTCTAGACACAAAACACCTGTTTATCGAGGGCCCATAAAACAGCAGTAGGTCTGAATGCCTTCACATAGACACACAATGTTTTCATGCTCGTTAACATTCAATGGCTCATCCAATAAAGAGCGTTTATAGCTAGCACTCTGCACTAATTTGAGCTAATCGGGGGGAAAAAGGGACTGCGATAGCCAAGAGGCACTGTGCGCAATTTCATTAGAAAAGCTGGGTTATCCTTGGGTTAGTGCTGGGATATTCTTTAATTCGTTGGTGGAAGAAGGTGAGTTACCACCAGGGTAAAGCTGCTGGTGTAGCAGAGCTGCTGGTCGGGAACATCCATACCAGCACTCGAGTGAATTATTAATTTGCTTCTTTCACATGATCCTGGAACCTCCAGAGCTAAACTTTTCTTGAACACAAGCAGGAACAGACACAAACACACACACAAACACATACACAAAGTCCGTTTTTTATGGAATGTATAGTCAGCAGATTGCTGGACATCAACCCTAATCAACCACAAATACAAACACAAACCCACACTCACACAGACAAAGGTCATCTTTCTTTCCGTTGGTTCAGCCTCCTTTTCTGAAAACACATTCTGTTAAACACACAGACACCCACACACATACCTCCCACACACACACACACACACACACACAAACACACACAGCATTAATGTTTAAAGGACGTGTAAACATGCAGGTCCATTTCCATGGGATATCACTTCCCTGTTTAACCAGACGATCATCAGTGGACAGACAGCAATAAGTGCATCATGCATCATTCATCCCCTCTTGAACTGGTTACCTACAGGTCACATTTAAAACCAATCCAATTTTGTACCTTTGCATATATTACACACACAATCTCAAATGCAGCCTCAAGCGAGTTTATTAATTCATATTCATTTTGTTGACCTCGTTATTTCCTGTATTTTCTTATTTCGTTATAAGCTCATTTTATTTGATTATTTTTGTAGTTTCATTTAAGGTTTTACTATATCAAGCACATTGAGCTACATACGTTTGTATCAAATGTGCCATACTGTTTTAATTACTATATTACTCATTTAATTTAATGTAAAAAACTTTGTGCAAACACCAATTATCTTTTCTTTGTGAAAGATTACAAGGTTATGGTGTATTTGTGTCTCATAGCTGCGGTGGCAGTGTGGAAGGAGAGGGGATTGGTTCGATATCCTATTGTTCGCATCCTACCTGTAGGATATCCTTAAGCAATGCCCTGCCTGCTGCTGTTATAACCTATATTAATGACACTTTATATAACTTTAAGACGCTTTGACTAAATGAAGAAGGGTAAATAGAGCTGTCAAGCGATTAAAATATTTAATCGTGATTAATCGCATTAATGTCATAGTTAACTCACGATTAATCGCGTTTAATCGCAAATTATTTTTCTATGCTAAATATCCCTTGATTTTTTTGTCCCATAATTCTTCTCATTTTAATTATCTTATCAACATGGTGAAGTGCATCGGCTTGCCTTGTGCAAATGATTTTTTATTGATAACAACATTGGCATATACTGATCAAAACAGGACGATACAAAAAAAGAGCCTATAGTGCAATTAAACGACTGCTTTGAACAAATGTCATTTGAACATAGCAGTCAGGCTACTGCTTCTATTTTTTGAGCCAAAGAATTTTTTTTTTTTTAATTTTTTTTTTTTAAATAAAACAATTGCGTTAATCGCGCAATCATTTTTTTTTTCTTTGGTTTGCGTTAACGCCGTTAATAACGCGTTTAACTGACAGCTCTACATCAAATGAATCAAAGTGGTTGGTTTTTGTATACTGAGAAGCTTCTGGAAGCGTGAGACCATCACTCTGGCAGGATTACGTCACCATTCTTATGGTTCTAATATCATTGGTTATTATCCCACAGCCCTATGTTCCACAGCCCTGGATTAGGTTAGAGAAACACAATGAACCACAATGAACAAACAGGCACGCACGCACACACACAGCATGGTGGATGATTATCATGGTTTTAGGATGCATGTTTATCTCATCTTGATTGACGGTCATAGTCAGTGGCTCTGGACCCTCATAAAAAATTCCTATTGGTTGATTTCAAAGGATGAGGATTATTTCATATTGGCTGATTTCAAAGAGTAGGCAAAGATTAAAAGCATGAAAGCAGGGATTATACACATGCATACAGACACACATAACTCTAATACCTACATAGGATCGCAATACATACTGACAGAATACTGACAAACATAGTTCCATAAGTAAGATACACCAACGAAAAGGGATTAGAAGCCTGCAGCCATTTATTATATTTGTGTGCCTCAGACGACACATACATTACACACAAGCGCACACACACCCACGCACACACACTTGCACACCCACAATCAAACAGCTAATCTAAATGCACAAACAAACAGGTTCTAGATTAAACTACCCATAGGGCCGTTTTAACAGAAAGCACAATGACAAGCCTGAAGCAGTGCATTTGTGTGATTGTGCGTCCGTGTGTCCGTGCATGCGTGAGTGTGTCTGTGAGAGAGAGCGAGATTCTAAATCAGGCAATCCCTGGAGCTGGAATCACCATCAAGGTCGGAATGAGGATACACACACACAGACACACATACGCACAAACAGGCACACACACGCGCACGCAAACAGCAGTGACACACACACACACACACACACTCACTTCTTCTTGATGTGCCAGGCACGGAACTGGGGGGCAGCGCTAAGGGCTTATGGAAGCTAGGTAGGAACGCTATACCGTTTTTTAAAATAACAAAGTGTAAATACCTAACAAGTACGTAGTTGTTGTTTTTTATGTGTAGTTTACTTGAGGTTTGATATTTCTGTCTGTACAGAGTACAGTACAGAGTTCTGTACTTTTCTGTGTGTTGCGAATGTTTGGTACAACTGACTTTTTAGGCACATCAAGCCCGAACAATATTTGATGAAAACACACAACGACATGTCCGTATGGTACAGCGAAAGACGCAATATGAACCAACTTTTACCGAAGACGCATTCAACAAGGACATCTGTGCTTAAACCACCTCAACACCCCTGATGTGTAGTGCTAAACATCCCCCTCTATCTGTGCTTAGACCACCTCAACACCCCTGATGTGTAGTGCTAAACATCCCCCTCTATCTGTGCTTAGACCACCTCAACACCTCTGATGTGTAGTGCTAAACATCCCCCTCTATCTGATAAGGGATCGAAGTGATGACCTCCGAAACTCCTCACAGCAGAGATTTTGACTCTGTCTGGCGTCATGACAACACAGAGACAATTTCCATCTTCCGCTTTGAAGGCATCCAAGGTAACTG